>NC_133413.1:112345000-112646136 GCF_049350105.2 Macaca mulatta
TACTGCCCTTGCCACTGGCCCCAAATAGTTGCTACCCCCAACAGGCGTGGTGCCCAGGGATTAGCAATTATAAAATATCCAAGAATCTACAGTAATTATGACATCATAAAGTCTGAGCTTTTTAAATTTGGTTTTTTAATTAAAATTTTATTCTCTAGCTTTCGCTGTGACTTCAACTGTAAAAGTCTTTCATGAGGATTACATTGGTTAAATATAAACATGAGAATAAGTTGAGTGTTGAGCAGGAAAACAGTAACAGGAACAGAAAGAAGTTTAAGTTGTTCATTTGGGCCTTCAAATACACTTAGCCTGAAAAACCAGTAAGAGTAAAAAAACTGTCGGCCTGTGGGAAAGAACAGCAACTCTGGTAAGGCAAAATTACCTCCAGCACGGGGGTCTCTCTGACGTCTCCCTAGAGATAATAATTTTCCTTTACTTGAAAGTAATGAACAATTATCGGTGATGGGGACTTTCTCTTCTTCATTGTGTGTGTGGGTGTGTTTATACCATATAAGGTTACATCAGGAAACGCTTTGGAGGTCACTATACACACGAACCAATGAGCATCTCAATCATTTCTATGTATGTACAAGAAAGTTGATAATTTCAACCAAATGGTCTTCATAAATCCCATGAATTAGCTGTGAATTTCTTCAGGGAAGGATGCACAAGAGAAATGTCATGTCTGGTCCCTTTTTTACCATGTAGTCGAGGAGGCAAAGACAGACCCACAGGAAACATGGACAAGAGACATTGTTTGATCTCTCTTGACCCTTACTTACTCTTCATTTCTTTCTTGACCTCATGGAGTCCTCTTTGACTTCTACCCATCCACCATACCCATTAACCACTTTCTCCATCTTTATGGTCAACCCCTACTCCCCCAACACAGACACAGATACATCTTCGTCTCCTTCCTTCTGTGCCCAATCTGAGAATGTTATGAACTCTCCATGGATCCTCAATATTCTTCTCCTCTTATCTTTTCAAGCCTGGATCAATCCTGCATTCTTTACTCTCTGTTCCAACACTGATAACTCCAGGAAAAATGCTACACAACCTTATAAATCCCTTCGAGGAAGTCACGGGGTCTCACTTGAGAATGTTAATTTCCCAGTTAGGATGTAAGTTTCTTGAGGACAGAAACTGTGTCCCATACTTCTTTGTTAAGCCCAAGGGTACCCTTGAAGGCTCAATAAATATTTGATGCAATGAATTAATGCTAGAAATAAGGAACTAGAAAGGTCAGTGCTCATTTGACAATCTTATGTATAAAACTTTCCTACCTAGTTTATGTGTAAATAAACACATAAAGTAGGTATGTGCTATTCCAAAATAATTCAAAAACATAGCCTCAGAAGGGACTGCTACCTAAAAATCAGCTTGTAAAAATTATTCTGTGGATTTCAGAATTGTAAAACTCTTCAAACTTATTTTATAACTCAAAATATTTTCTAATTTAAGATCATCCTTCCTGTTAGTTAAAGCAGTGTATTGAGATCTTACTATACTGTATGAGAAACCACATTTAAAGTTTCACCAAATGGAAATTCATCTTCAGTTCATATTTGTATCTCTCCCATGGAAAAACAAAAGGGTCTTTCCATGTTAGTCAGAAAGGCAAATATCAAAGCAATCCTGAAATATCTCATTTCAGGGAGAAGAAAGTCAACATTCTTATGAGGCAATTGGCCACTGTGAGGTGTAAAGTTTCAATGGGACATTGCCCCGAAGGAGTCCTGGGTACTTTGAGTCCACACTGGGAATGCAGAATGCTTTTCCCTTAAGTCAGTGGCAAACTGGTCTCAGCTGTGTGGGGACCACTGCTCTGCCAAGCAAACTGTGCTGCAGGTCATGAACCTCATACCAGCTTGGCAGGAACAAGCCCGAATGTCGCCTGATTCTCCTACAAATGTAATAATATCCAACAAGCAACTGATTGGACAGCACACGATGTCATTTTCTCTAATTAAGGAACTCTCAAGAAAAACCAAAATAGCGACAGAGCACTGTCAGCAAAGCAATCAGTGGCGACAATTAGCTGTCAATTCCAACTCCTGGGCTGAGCCTCGGGTAGGAAGCCGGGCTAGTTGCTAAGAGTTTCCAAATCAGGATTACATCAGGAGTCAAAGACGACAAGGACATAAGGAGAGGCCAGAGCCTGCTATACACCAACAGCGCCTGCCTCAAACACTCCTCTAGTGCGGGGAGTAGCAGGATGTGTAATCACAGAAGCTACTGCCCAGTCATCTGCATTTGCTTGTTTGTTTGTGTCTTGAGAAGAAACGCAGAGGGATCTAATGATGAATCATGCAGTGAGCTTCTGAAACAGCTGAAGGCCTAGTGGCTGTGGTCCTTGCTGTTTATTTACCCTGAGTCACCCTTCCTCTTTTACCTGAAACAAGTCTACCCATTCTCTAAGATCTATAAGCAGTTCATCCCATCTCCTTTAAAAGGGCTTCACGACAACAAAACACACATGAATTTTCCCTTTTCTCAGCTCCCATAGCAGATCACCACATTGCAAGGTCATTAGTAGTAGGAGTTGAGTAAACATATAAAGCAACTAATATAATACAGTTGGCACAATATGTAATAATATATAACAATCAGATATGTTTATATATACACACGTACACTCACACACACACACATAAATATATACCCTCACACGCATACATATATAATTACTACAAGAAGCATCATTCTCTCCATCTCAACATTCCTACTACCTGGGCACATAAAACAAAATGTTTATCTTCTTGAAGCTACTAGAAGGTGATTCTTCCACCTCACTACATCCCTCCATGCTCCCTCAAGGGAGTGAATTGAATTGCTGAGCCTGAGAGTGGGTAAGTGCATGGTGGGCTAGGTACCTCCCCTTCTCTCTATTTCTAGTCTCAGCAGTACGTATTTTTCTTTTCCATGAAAGAAGATTTCAGCAATCGAAGTAATAGGAGGTGTCATTATAGATGAATCTGTTTATAATTTAAGCTCATTCTCCAATACAGCAGCACTGGTCCTACCACTAATCTGTAGCTCCTTGTTGGTCTGATGTCTACATTTAGTTCTCCATCCATAACAAGCCCAGCTCCAATTGCTTTTGCAGAAAGAATATGCCCAACTTAAAGATAAATTTCTCAGCCTCCTTTGCAGCTAAGGGTGACCATTGAGATTATGCCAGAATTCACTGGCCAGGGCAACCAGAACTCTTTACCTGGGCTGACTCCACCAGGCATGACCTGGTGCCCTTCTCTGGCTACCCGCTTGGAACACATATGTAATGGTCCCAAATTGAACAAGATATGTTTAAAAAAAAAATTAATGATGTTGCCAGAATGTTTTGACTTCATGTCTCTAAGTGGGGACAGGAATGAGCTTAAAATACTTGAGTCCAAAAACAAAAGGAAAGACAAAAGGAGAGCAGATGCTTTAATCCAGAAATCATGGCTAGCATTTTCTGTGGAATTAAAAGAAAAAGAACAGCTTAAGAATTTGGACAAATGTAAAATTAACCTTTATCAAGAGTTGAGAAAACTAGAATTTTGGCAGCACACTCCCTTCACTGAATAACAAGATACTCAAAGTCGGGAAGATTAAGAAGTTGAGAGCTCTTGGCAAGAACCTTGTCAGAGGAATGGGTCCTTGCTACGACCCTGTGAGCCAGGTGTTTGAATCATCAATAGCAACTCCATGCAGGAACGTGTTTCTTAAGCTGAGACCAATATGGAGAGGGCAGATTTGCCCTAGGAAGCAGGCTTCATGTGGGTCTCTGTCCATTTGGGCTGCTATAATAAAATACCATAGACTGCATGGCTTATAAGCAACACTTATTGCTCACAGTTCTGGAGGCTGGGAAGTCTCAGATCAAAGTGCCAGCAGATTCGGAATCTGGTGAGGGTCCTATTCCTGATTTATAGATGGTGCCTTCCTGCTATGTCCTTACATGATGGAAGGGGCAAAATTCCCATAGGTTTCTTTTATTAGGGTATGAATTCCATTCATGAGGGCCCCACTTTCATGATCTAATCACCTCCCAAAGACTCTCACCTCTTAAAACCATCTCTTTGGGGGTTGGGTTTCAACATATGAATCCTGGGGGGTATACAAATGATCCCATCATAGCAATAGGTCTAAAAGGAAATCTCTTTATGAGAGAAAGCACCAGAAAAATCCCTGCTACAAGAAAGAGTTTTTAAATGCTAGGAGCACAGAGCTCAAAAAAAAAGTTTAAAAGTAATAAGTTTTAAATAAGCATATCAATGATAATTGTTCAATTAAATTGATAATTTAACTAGAAAATGCATTTAAAATGTCTTAATTCTGTGCACTGTACCCCCCACCCCACCAGGTTATCCTTACAGTAGAGTTGCCTTCACAAATATTTTGACTTTGAAAGATTTTAATGTCATTAAATACAGAGTCGACTACAAAAAACACAGAAACCATGATTACGTAAAACACCGCATCTAGTACATTCTAGACATTCTAGTACACAAGAATCACTCAGGGATCTTGTTAAAATGCAGATCCTGATTCATCAGGTCTGAGATAGGACCTGTGATTCTCCATTTCTAACAGGATCTCAGTAGGTGCAGATGCTGCTGGTGCCTGGACCACCCCTGGAATACCAAGGGTGTAGACGGTTAATATAACCAAGCTGAAAGTTGAAGTGATGCTCCCAAGATGGCTAGGAAATCAGTAAGTTGTGGAATTAGACTGATGCACTTCTCGACCCATAGACATTAGTAGTCCTTCTTTAAGATCTTTAACTGTACACCCCTCTTCTGAGAAGCTGCAAACTTCTCCAGAATGCCCATTCTACTGTCTCGTTTTTGTATTTTTTTCATTTTTCTCCCATTTCATCACCCTGTCTTGAAGATATTTATGGCAAGGAGAAGCCAATCTTCCTCTCTCCCTTACCCCAGACCTCAGAATAAAGCTATTCTATTGCAATATTCCTGCCATTGTAGTCATATATTTCTGCAAAGGAACAAAGAAAAATGCCAAACACAGCCAACCTAATAAAAGAATAAAATTTAAGTCCTCTCAGTTTTCCTATTAAATTTTAGATTGTGGTTTTATTGCCTTCTTTTGATTCGGTTTCCATTCATTTTTGACTGGCAATTGTATTTACAACCAAAATTTTCCTTTAAGCTAGTGACTCTTAAAAAGTTGCGACACAGTTCTACATCCATGTAAGATACAGAAAACCACAGAGAACATCACTGTCATCCTAACAACAAGAAAAGCTTCATAATCAACAAAATCATATTTGTATTGAACCCATTAGAGAGCTAAGGACACAAGGCAACCAAGTGAACTAAGTTTACCAAGAGTGGCATGCCCTTCCAAGGAGAAAGGGGTCACACAAACTGTCCCCTTTGGCAGGGCACAGTAGAAAGAGGCAGCCATCATGAAAGCAGGAATAAGAAAACAGCTAAAATGTTAATGAATTTCTAAAGGGCAAGTGTGGGCAAGTATGACAGTATCCCTGGGAGCCTCAGAAACATGAGATGAGCCCCAGCTCTCTCTCAAGCTTTTTCCTAGGGTTCCGCAATGAACACTCATTAAAAAGAAGAAGGGTGGGGCTGGAGACTGGGGAGTTCTCCTTTTAGTAGGGCAGAGGCAAGTAACTCCTTCTACTTCCCAAACTTTATTTCATATTAAGCAAAAGCTTTCAACAACTGGTAGAGGACCAAAACACCTTCCTAGCCCCAAGGTCCAAGCAAAAATCCACTGATTCTTGGAAAGGGGTACAAGCAAAAGCCTGCCATCTGCCCTAAGGGAAGGACAAGAAACTTGCAGGTCCAGGATCCTGTGCTGACACAAACAAGAGGTCTGTTACCAGTGAGGGAGGGGCAGGAAACTCTCTCCCACACAAAACACTCCACAGATACAAGGCAAAGGTTGGCTGCCTTGAAGAGAAGCAGGAACACTAACAAAGCCCCAGTCCCAAGGCCCAGAAACATAAGGCCTACCTAAGACTGAGGCTGGCCCAGTTGAACTGAGAACTCACCACCACCACCACAGCTTTGCCTAGTACAATGAACAAGAGCAATCTACTGCTAGCAGAAGAGCACAAACATGGAGAGAGAGGTCCCCTTTGTGGAGCAAGGGTGAAGAGTCTGCTGAAAACTGAGGATGGAGCTTAGACATGTAGAAAAACATTCTGGCATGCCACTGCATAAGGTCACTGCAGTCCACCATTGGAGAACTTTGGAGTCTGTTACGCTGAAGGTAACTACAGCAATCACAAATTCATCTCCACCTAAACTCGATACTAATTACCAATCTTGTTGTTAACTACTAACAAGATTGACTCAACCCTTCATATCAACAATCTTACAGAAGAAAAAGTATGCCCAATTCTGAGTAGCAATATTATTTACTTTATTATCTACTGCTGTTCTACAAACACTTTCCAAAATGCAATCAAAGTTACAAGACACTCAAAAAAGCAAAAACAAAAAGCCCTCAACTCATTGTCAAAATAAAGCAATCAACATAGCTAGAAAGAGAGATGGCCTGGATTTTAGAACAATCAGAGACTTTAAAATAGCTATGATTAATATGTTAAAGGCTTTCATAGAAAAGGAGGATAAAATGCAAGAAAAGATAAAGGATCTTAGATGAGGGAGGGAAAGTATAGAAGATAAACAAACTTAAAGATAGATTAATAGAAACTTTATCCAAGTTGAAATCAAAAGAGAAAGAATATTTTTAACAAAAAGATGATGCAAGAGCTGTCAAACAGTATAAAATGGTCTAATATGCATATAATTAGAGTACCAAAGAGGGGAGAGAAAGATAGAGGTGTCAAAGTAATTAAAATGGGGAAAGAGCAGCTTTTTCAATATGTGATGCTGGAAAATTTAGACATCCATATAAAAAGTTATTCTTGACCCTTACCTCACAAAAGACATAAAAAATGACCTCAAAATGGATCATATAACTAAATATAAAGCTTAAGCTTTAAAATTTCTAGAAAAAATAAGAAAATCTTTGCATCCTTCATTTTAGCAAAGATTTCCTAAATAGTACTTAAAACTACTCTTCCAGGCTGGGTGCAGTGGCTCACACCTGTAATCCCAACACTTCGGGAAGCTGAGGCGGGTGGATCACCGGAGGTCAGGTGTTTGAGACCAGCCTGGCCAACATGGTGAAATCCCGTATCTACTAAAAATGCAAAAATTAGCTGGGTGTGGTGGTGGGCACCTGTAATCCCAGCTACTTGGGAGACTGATGTAGGAGAATTGCTTGAACCTGGGAGGCGGAGGTTGCAGTGAGCCAAGATAGCGCCACTACACTCCAGCCTAGGTGACAGAGCAAGACTCCGTCTCAAGAAGGAAAAAAAAAAAACAAAAAAACAAAAAAACTACTCTTCCACTTTTAAAAACTGATAAACTGAAATTCACCAAAATGTAAAACTTTCTACTCTTTGGATGATACTTTTAGGACTTTTAAAGAAACAAACTAGACACTGAGAAAAAGTATTTGCAAAGCACATATTTAATAAAGCATTTGTATCCAGAATATATTCTAATTAGCTACATATCATTAAGACAAATAATTTTTAAATGGGTGAATGATTTGAACAGACACTTTATCAAAGAAGATATGCAGATGGCAAAGTAGCACATGAAAAGGTGTTCAATATCATCAGGGAAATGAAAATTAAAGCTATGATGAGATAACACTATACACTCAAATTGCTAAAATTACAAAGAGTGATAATACCAAGTGCTAGAGAAGCTATGGAGCAACTAAAACTTTCTTATATTGCTGATTGCAATGTAAAGTGGCACAGTCCTTTTGGAAACAGTTTGGGGGATTTTTTAAAATAATGTTTAACATATATTTGCTATGCTTTCCGTATGATACAATAATCCCACTCCTAGTAATTTATCCAAGAGAAAGGAAAACATACGTCCACACAAAGGCCTGTTCATGAATGTTTGTAGCAGCTTTATTCCTAGTAGCTAAATACTGTAAACAACCCAAATCTTCATCATTTGGTTAATGGATAAACTTGCGGTATACCACACAATGGAATTCTTCTATTCAACAATAAAAAGGAACAAACCACTGTTACTTATAACAGCATGGATGAATCTCAAAAAAAAAAAAAAAAAATACTCCAAGTGAAAAAATCTGAAACAAAGGCTGCATACTATATGATGCCATTTATATATTCTGGAAAAAAAGAGAAAGCAGAGAGCCAAATCCAGATTGTGGTTGTCAAGGGCTACAGGTAGAGGGAGTAGATTTACTACAAAGGTGTACATTTTCAAGTGTTTGATACATTCTACCTCTTGATTGTGAGGTAAAACAATGATTACATACATTTTTCAAAATGTATCAAACCATATATTTTAAGAGAATGAATTTTCCATGTGTTAATCATACCTCAGTAACCCTAACCAAAATAGACATATAGTGCTATGGCAAAAGAATGGGGCTTGGTCAACTGGATCTTCACATGGAAAAAAATTAATCTTGACCTTGTACTTCACACACCATGTACAATGAAATCAATTCCAGACATATTATAGATTGAAATGTAAAGGTAAAATAATATATGAAATTCATAAAATAATGAACTTTTGTTCATAAAAATGAGTAAAAAACCACAGAAAAAGAGATGATATTTGTAACACATATATCCTACCAAGGATATATCTAAAATATATATTATTAAAAATGCCAATAACTCAATAAGAAAGACAATTTAATTTTTAAAACAACCCAATGTTTTCACATTTTTAAGACCCAAAGGGGCTTCTCACAAAACAAGATACCCAAATGGCCAATTAATATATGAAATGGTGCCCCACCTCATTAGTCTATAGGGAAACGCAAATTTAAACAATATGATGCTCTTACACACCTACCAGAAGAGCTTAACTAAAAAAAAATTAAAAAAATAAATAAATAAATAAATAAATAAAAACAGAAAACAGGTGTTTTGGAAAATATGTGGACTAATTAGAACCCCCATACACTCCTGATTCTGATTATAGTATAAATTTTTTAATTGATGCAACCATTTTGAAAAGTTTGATAGTATCTACTAAAGCTGAACATATACCTGCCTTATGATCCAGAAATTCCCCTCCTGCATATGTATTCAACAGAAATATGTATATGTAACTGAAACCATAACAAAACTGACTCAAGAAGAAATAGAAAACCTAAATAAATCAGAAAATAAATCAGTTAGTAAAATTTCTTTCCTCAAAGAAAACATCTGGCCCAAACTGTTTTACTGTCAAGTTCCAGTACACATTTAAATAGCAAGTAATTTCAGTATTTTGAAAACTATTCCTGACAAGGAAAATCACAGAAAGATTTTAGTCAATCTCATTTATGACTAAAACTTAGCAAATTGTATCTAGCTAAGTATAGAAAAGATAACACATCATTACAAAGTTGGTTTTATCTCAGCAATGCAAGGTAGCTTAACATTAGAAAATCCATTAATGTAAACTAAAATTAACAAATGAAAGCATAAACATCATTTGATCATCTCAGTGGATATAGAATAGCATTTAATAAAATTCAACGTATATTTATAATAGAGACTTTTAGCAAACTGGGAATAGAAGAGAACATCTTAAGGTGATAATGAATATTTTTAAAATACTTCCATCAAATGAATGTACCATAATTAATTTAATACAATTTACCTACTATTGGATATTTACATTCTCTCCTTTTCATTTTGTATTATTTTACTATCATAATGTATGCTGTGATGAACATTTTTATGCATGTCAAGTTACCAGTGCCTCAATTTCCTCATGTATAAGATGGAAATAAGACTCAAAAGGCTAAAATGAGGATTACATAGAATGTTAGGTTTATGTATGTCTTAGGGAATCTTGGGAGAAAAGTGTTGTTTACAAACCTAAGAAAAACTTGTTCTATACTTACCTGGTGTTGGATCTCTCACAGCACACTGCAGGCTCAAGTCAGAAGAAATCACTCTGTCAAAAATAAAATTATTGTCTTAGCTTATCAGGAACTAGGAAGAATAATTAAAAAGTCCAAATACATCTAACAGAGTTCTGTTAATATATATAAAACACAAATTTTAAGTCTTAGCATTGTATCACACTTTAATATGCCACTATTTCTTTCTTTATTATTGGTTCTACATTGGTTCTGATTGCTTCTAAAATCAGAATATAATATCTGCAGAATGCAATCAGTGATGGGGATTATTGCTTGCTCCAAGATTTCCTTGTATCATTTGCTATTGTCCTCTCATCCCACTTCCATCCCACTAATCAAGCGAGTATGACTACTACCATGCTTGCTTCATCTGACTGTGATATATAGCACTTCAGTTTTGCACAGTAGTCAGAGTGATCATTCTAAAATTTAAGCATAACACTCTTCTCCTGGAACCCCTTCCACAACTTTCTCTTGCCCTGTGGATAAAAGCCAAACTCCTTGCCATGACATCTAAGGTACTTCATCATTTAACATCTGCCTACTTCTGTAGTCTCATCTCTCATCTCTGTACCATTGCCTGAGCTCCAGCTACTTCACACTTCCTTCAGTTCCACCTCACCTCTTGCCAGCTCCCAGCGTTCATACACGCTGCTCCCTTGGCCAGGACTAACTTTCCTCCTTCCCCACTCACCTCCACCTGACTAACTCCTACTTGTCCTTCCATTCTCCACTTAAGTGTTGCTCCTCCAGTCAAGTCATCTGCTGCACTTGACCATCTTAAGTTCATTTATTAACACTCCCAAAGAACACTGCACTTTTTCTTTTGTAACATCATATATACAAATACATATTCAGTATTTCTTGTCTTCCTTGTGAGTTCACAGATCATGTCTGTGTCTTTCACAGCTGGATCCTCAATGCCTAGACCAGGACTGGTCTTACAGAAGATGTTTAATAAATATTTATTGAGCAAAAGAATTAATAGAGACATCCTCAGTCCTTAGCTTTCCAATGCATCTTTTGATTCATATTGATAATTTAATAAGCTTCCTACCATATTTCATTAATTAGGACTCACTGATTGTAGAAACAATACTATTTTATATACCAATTATAAAGAAAGAAATGGTGGCACATTATAGTGTGATACAATGCTAAGACTTAAAATTTTTATTTTATACATATTAAAAGAGCTCTATTAGACTTTTTTTTTATTTTTATGATGCCCATATAAAAGGAAAATATAAAGATATAAGTGAAATAAATTGGCTTAGGTATTCACATTCAGAACCACAGCATTAACAGGGCACCAAGCTGAGATGGGTGGAGGTCAATGAGCCCACAGCCTCTAGCCAAGCCCTGGCACCAGGTGCCTCCACCATGGAGGAAGAGATACTTTCTGACCTTCCACTAGCCCAGTAAATGACAGTGTACTCCCAGCAGAGACTCTTCTCCCTAACTACTTTTTTGTCCTATTAAAATATCATTTTTTAAGGATACAGTTTTTTGATACAGAGAACTTTCTTCGGCATGCACCATCACATTGAAGTAGAGAGGACAGGAGTGCCAGAGGTCTCCTAATCCCCATCCAGCACTCTAGGACTCGGGATATCAGGTTGGAAATACTCAGCCATGTCTGGGAACATGAGGAGGAAAGAGACACAACCAGAAAAGCCATAGCCCTCATGTGACTCAGTTTCCTCATCTGTAAAATGGACATACAGAATTAGATGATGTATTTGTACAGGGTCCCAGCAGAAAAGAGATGATACTCTCAAATGGGAGCTTTAGTGCAGGGGACTATTTACACAGTGTGACTATTTACACAGGGTTAAGGGAACCACCAAGAGGGGGTGATGCAGGTGCCTCCCATTGGCCAAATCCAAATAGAAACCAGAGGTCAGGGGGCCCATTGATGGGATCCATGGAGACCAGCCTCCCTGGATCCAGAACAGTGTGGAAAAGGAGGAGGGTGGGTCTGAAAGGACAAATGGAGACTCCCCAGCACAGATCATCTCTGAGTCCCCACAGAACAATCCAGTTCTGGATAATCCAGTATTCTATGATCATTTCAATAAAGTGTTAAGCTTTGCAACAGCAAGAAGAGATTTATGTTTATTCCAAAGACTTAAGGAAAATCCACCAGGATGCAATTTTTCATCATTCCATGTGCTTAGCTCAGATGACAGCACTCTCTTGCAGTTTTTGGAAACGGTTCAGATTGAGAACACCCCACTATACAGACCCTGTTTTTCTCTAATTGAGCTCTTAAAATGTAGGGGCATTCTGTTTTGATCTAGTATTGATGTGTCCCCTCTGCTCTCATCCTCCAGATCCTTTTCAGAAACAGGTTCTTGCAGTGTCCACTACCTCACAGAAAACAGGTTCCAGCAAGAGCAAAGCAAAGGCTTTGGCTTTCTAAGCCAAGCCCCTAGAGTCTCAGAACATAGTCAACATGATGAACTAGAGCCATACTTACCACCCCTCCCACACATCCAGACCAGAAACCATTCTTTTCTGCTGCGAGAAGGTATGGAGAGAAAGGTAGAACTGTGTAGTCATAGTGGTTCCTGAGAAAGAGGCTTCTGGTGAATCCATTTCCCCCCATCCAAGCCAGTAAATGGTAAGCACCACATGTGTTTTTGTCCTCTTTCCCCCTCACAACTCATTTTTAAAACTCTCATTCTTTCCCTTGACTGGGCCAGTGCTCCAGGTATCACCCACCCCATCACACACCCTCCCTTCAGTGACAACCAAGTCCCATTAGCACTCCCAAGTCATGGGGTGCTTGGTCCTAGGGCCAAGGTATGAGATTTGTCATTTCAAAAATCAAAGATCCTTTCAAAAATTTCATTTGAATAAATAGCTGCTTCTAAAGAAGTTCCTAGCATCACCCGCCCTAAAGGCCCAGGCAGTGACACTGACCACAGTTTCTAGTATCTGTTCTTTCCTGAATTTAGAGATGATGCTATGCTCCAAAGCACAGAGGGTTTTGTTGTAACCATTATACTGAAGCCCAACTAGGCAATACTGGCCATTAGAGAGAGGTCATACTGTGCCGTGAAAGCGCTCTTAGAATAGAGAGGAATCACACTGGGTTAGAACGAAAACTCATTTAGAATAAAACAAAAATAAGTTTTCAGAAAAAAAATCTCTATTTTTCTTTCAAATGAGTCAGATGACTTTTATAAAGTGAATGAAGACTCTCTGATTTCTGGCAAAAATAAATAAATAAATAAATAAATAAATAAATAAATAAATAAAAGGAAGAGAGAGGCTGCCCATTCCCCAGGGGGAATCTAGCAGGGGCAGGGAGTTCGGTATGTTGACCTTGACCAAATTGTGTAATCTCTCTGTCTCATTTTTCTCATTGGCAAAAATGCCAGTGATTTGGATTAAAACAGTTATCGAGGTCCCTTCCAGTTCTAAGAATATATGGCCTTCAAGCTAGGAAAGGGGCTTTCCACTTCCGAGACCAAGGATTTGCCATAGAAAAATGAAGCAAAAAAGGAAGGTCTGCAATTATCAGCCAACCAAGGCTCTAGTCTGACAAATAACAGAAAAGAAGTGTTGTGTGGATCTTGTCATCAGGGTGGCTTGACCCGTCCTAGCTGTGTTTCCATCTCAATGATACAATACAAATGGGCTATTCCAGGCATCTCAAGAATGCCCCAACCATAAAAGGAATTCTCCTAAATGGCCCCTCTGTGACATTACGCAGAACTTCTCTTTACATGGCAGTTTCACCCAGCTTCAGATTCAACTCTAGATGAAAATATTACAATTGGATGATTTGACAAGTGCTGAATCTAATCCTTGTTGCTCTTTTGCCAGAGTTCTTATAGAGAAGAATGCCAGATGTTGTACTTGTATATTTCATGGGTAACTGAATGGGAAAAAAACAGAACACAGCAAACCTAATTGTGACATTTAACTGCTTTTGAAAACCCACAATATAAACATACCAGAAATACCATATTTTTAAAAAACTGTAGCAAAGTCAAATGTCTCTCAAACACACACAAAAAAGCCTGTCATGAGTAATTCCGAATAAAGCAATCTGTCAGTTGTAAAATGCAAGTACTCCTTTATAAATAGTTTGCATGCTTCCAACTTGCTTAATAAATACCATGTTAATAGATCAAAAATATTCAGAGAGAACATCTTCAAGCCCAGAAAACATTAACTAATCAGTTGCTTATGTAACATCAGGCTGGATCTCCCTTATCATTTATTGGGTACAAATCACATTTATCAGGGGCACTTATCGGGGCAAATCAAAACACCATCGATTGCCCAAAACAATTCCTTTTCTTGCTATCCTTTTCCACTCATCACATAGCCAGGAGCCTGAACACCATTTAATACTCCACTTCCTCCTCCTCTCATCAATAACCAAATCCCGCAGATAGTGACTACTGAAGAACTTTGTCTTCTGGTCTCCACCCATTTCCATTGCCTTAATTAAGCCTTCGTCCTCTACCTATTGGACAACTGCAAGATCTTCCAGCCTTCAGTGTCTTCAAGTAATTCATTCATCTTTGAGATTTCTCTTTCTTAAATACACTTTTGATACATCACCCCTCTGATCATACTCACCCTTCAATGGCTCCCTGTTGCTTCTAAGAAGAATTCAAAATTCAACACGATGTCCTCCCTCACATCCCATATTCCAGCCTTGTCAAGTTGTTTTGCTTTCCAATTATCAGGATACTTTGTTCTCCATGTCCTAACAAACCAACTGCTCCCCATCCCAACTCCAAAAGAGCCCATGTAACGATTATGTTTTTTTTCTTTTTTCAAGAGGAAAACTTCTTTCCTGGGCCCTGTATGACCTGTCCCTTGCCTCTCAACTTGAGACTACCCTCCTCTCGGGCTCAACTCTAGCTGTGCCAGCCCTCTGTAGGTTCTGCTTCCTTCCTCAGTGGAGACATTTCAACATGGAGACCCCTTGCTAGCTACTCTTCATTCACCTAACTTGAACTCATTCTTCAGGTTCATTATTTGACTCAGGGTCAATGTGACTCTCCCAGTCAGACCTCCCATCATGCCCACCCCAAAAGGAAGTTTGGTCTTTGCTACATGCTCTTCACTATTCTTTTCCTTCATTGCATTTATCACAACTCATGGTTATATAGTTAATATTGAGGTTATTATTTCAAAGCTCATCACCCACAATGAGTACTCACATCTGTGAAGTAGAGATGGTTCAGGTTCAAAGTTCATCCCCAGAGGCTAGCACAGTGCCTAGTACTCAATAAAAGTTTAAAAATCAATGAGTAGTAGCTCCAGCCTTACTCCATGTGTACATAATATTCTGTTGTCCCCAACCATGCAGATAGAAAAGTCCACTGCCTCCCTAGCAACTCACCTGTGCCCTGAACAGAATTAAATTGGAGTACCCATGATACATAATGCACTTCCATCTTATTCTTTTTTCTCCTAGACTACAAACTTCCTGTGGGCAAAAATCATGTTATGTCTTTGAAGCATGTGGATCCTTAAGTATAACAAAAGGTGTGCAGAGGGGGAACGTATGTCTACAGCTATACATTTTGGGGGGTGCCACAAGAATAACAGTGTATTAGTCCATTCTCATGCTGCTATAAGGACATACTTGAGACTGGGTAATTTATAAAGAAAAGAGGTTTAATTGACTCACAGTTCCACAGGGCTGGGGAGGCCTCAGGAAACTTATAATCATGGTAGGGGAAGCAAACACATACTTCTTCACACAGCAGCAGGAAGGAGAAGTATGAGCAAAAGCAGGGAAAGCCCCTTATAAAACCATCAGATATTGTAAGAACTCACTCACTGAGGGTAACTGCACCAATAATTCAATTGTCTCCCACCAGATCCCACCTACAACACATGGGAACTATAATTCAAGATGAGATTTGGGTGGGGACATAGCCAAACCATATCATTCTGCCCCTGGCCCTTCCCAAATCTCATGTCCTCACAATTCAAAACACAATTATGCCTTTCCAACAGTCCCCCAAAGTCTCAATTCATTCTAGCATTAACCCAAAAGTCCAAGTCCAAAGTCTCATCTGAGATAAGGCAAGTTCCTTCCATCTATGAGCTTGTAAAATCAAAAGCAAGTTATTACTTCCTAGATATAATAGAGGTACAGAAATTGGGTAAATGTAGCCATTCCAAATGGAAGGAATTGGCCAAAGCAAAGAAGTTAAAGGCCCCATGCAAGTCTGAAATCTAACAAGGCAGTAATTAAATTTTAAAGCTCCAAAATAATCTCCCTTGACTCCATATCTCACATCCAGGTCACGCTGATGCAAGAGGTGGGCTCCCATGGCCTTGGGCAGCTCCACCTCTGTAGCTTTGCAGGGTACAGCCACCCTGTCAGCTTCCTTCACAGGTTGGTGTTGAGTGCCTATGGCTTTTTCAGGCACACAGTGCAAGCTGTCAGTGGATCTACTATTCTAAGGTCTGAAGAATGGTGGCCCTCTTCTCACAGCTCCACTAGGCAGTACCCCAGTGGAGGCTCTGACCCCACATTTCCCTTCTGCACTACCCTAACAAAGGTTCTCCATGAGGGCTCTGCCCCTGCAGTAAACTTATGCCTGGACATCCAGGCATTTCCATACATCCTCTGAAATCTAGACAGAGGTTCCCAAACCACGATTCTTGACTTCTGTGCACCCAAAGGCCCAATACCACGTGAAAGCTGCCAAGGTTTGGGGCTTGCACCCTCTGAAATAACAGTCTGAGTTGTATGTTGTCTCCTTTTAGCCAAGGCTGGAACTGCAGCAGCTGAGATGCAGGGCACCATGTCCCAAGGCTGCACAAGGCAGGGAGGCCCTGGGTTTGGCCCACAAAACCATTTTTCCCTCCTAGGCATCCAGGCCTTTGATGGGAGGGGCTGTTGTGAAGGTGTCTGACATGCCATGGAGACATTTCCCCATTATCTTGGTGATTAACATTCAGCTCCTCATTATTTAAGCAAATTTCTGCAGCAGGTTTGAATTTCTTCCCCCAAAATAGTTATTTTCTATTGCATCATCAGGCTGCAAATTTTCCAAACTTTTATGATCTGCTTCCTCTTGAACACTTTGCCACTTAGAAATTTCTTCCGCCAGATACCCTATATCATCTCTCTCAAGTTCAAAGTTCCACAGATCTCTAGGACGGGGCAAAATGCCACCAGTTTCTTTGCATAGCAAGAGTGACCTTTACTTTAGTTCCCAACCAGTTCCCCATCTCCATTTGAGACCACTTCTGCCTGGACTTCATTGTTCATATCACTATCAGCATTTTGGTCAAAACCATTCAATACATCTCTAGGAAGTTTCAAACTTTTCCATATCTTCCTATCTTCTGAGTCCTCCAAACTGTTCCAATCTCTACCTGTTACCCAGTTCCAAAGTGGTTCCCACATTTTTTTTACAGCAGTGCCCCACACCTAGTACCAATTTACTGTATTAGTCAATTCTCATGCTGCTATAAGGAGATATCTAAGACTGGGTAATTTATAAAGGAAAGAGGTTTAATTGACTCACAGTTCTGCAGGGCTGGGGAGGTCTCAGGAAATTTACAATCATAGTGGAAGTGGATGCAAACACATCCTTCTTCGCACAGCGGCAGGAAGGGGAAGTATGAGCAAAATGGGGGAAAGCCCCTTATAAATTCATCAGATCTTGTGAGAACTCATTCACTATCCAAAGACCAGCAACATGGGGGTAATTGCCCCCATGATTCAATTACCTCCCACTGGGTCCCTCCTATGACACATGGGGATTATGGGAACTGTAGTGTTTCAAGATAAGATTTGGATTCTGGATCCCAAACAAGTTTGAGGAAATTTGAATATGGACTATATTTGAGATGATTTTGTGAAATTATTATCTTAGGTGTAGTAATGATATTGTTTACATAGAAAAATGTCCTTATTTTGAGGAGCATGTAGAAGTATTGAAGAGTGAAGTATCATGATATCCTCATCTACATTCAAGCGGTTCAGGAAAAGACTGAACAGTTATGCATACATCTTACTTAAACACAAAGTTGAGTCTATGTGTATATACAGGAAGAAAGCAAGAGAAAGAAAGCAAATGTAGCAAAATGAAGAGAGTATGACTATGTACTATTTTCTATAACTTTTCTGTAGGTTAATTTTTTAAATAAAAAGGAATGCAAGTAAATAAAGCAAGCCTCTTTCACATGTGAACTAAATATTCTACACAATGCCCAAGTATGCTCCTTTGAAGTTCTAAATGCACTAGCCACTGAGGGGGAACAATGCCTGCAGCCTTCACGTAGGGAAGGATTGTTTATCAAACCCTGGGGGATCCCAACCTTCTGATGGGAAAATAATAGCCCCTGGGCAGTACCATTAGGAAGACTATCTCTGGGAGGAATAAAAACTAATCTGGTTAGCATTTCCTGATGACCCAGGCAAAGTGGTCCCTGCCCCAACACAAGCCAATCTCTTTTCTGCTAATTCCTTTGCCCACCATATGTGAATTACACTGCTCTTTGTGTTAAGTGACTAGAGATTAAAAGATGAGCATGATGCAGCCCCAACCTTCTGGTCATTTGTTCCAAAAGTGACCATTTAATTATTGTCCAAACCAAGATAATTTTGAGAGTAAAAGGAGGGTACTAACCAGACAAGGTGCTGAGATAACAGGTATAAACTGGGAGTGTCCCAGGAAAATTTGGATGTATGGTTGTCACTCCAGAGTGGTGACAAACACATAAATAATAGCAAAAACAGCTAGTCACATAACAAAATAATATAAAGAAACTGTCATGAAGACATTGCCTGGGAATTCAGAGGAGTGATATTTCTTTGAAGGAATCAGGAAGGACTTCATGGAGGAGGAGGAATGATAGGATCTCTGCAGATACAGATAGAAGAGCAAGTCATTCTGGATAGAAGAAACTGTGTGAGCAAAGACCAAAGTAGTAAAATGTAGGGTATACCAGGAAAGTGGAGGCAACTAAAATAGCTGATCTGAAGAGATGTCTATAGGAAAGACAGGGAGATGGGCCTGGAGAGGTAAAAATGGAATCATGGTGAAAAGTGTATAGTTAATCCAACAGGCAACAGGAAGTCACTAAGTGTTTTTGAGGGAGACAGGAATAAATCTGTGGAGGGCCCTGAATGTCAGGCAAAAGACTTAAAGCCAGAGAATCAGATCTTTTACAGAGGGAAGGGTCTTCTACAATAGAACTCGTAAGTGAAAATCTATATTACTCAGCCTGCAAACATGAATGCTATAAGCCAAAATAAATTGTCACAGACATTGATGTCATAAGCTTTTCAAAATCACCTTTATTCTTTCTTGTGAGTGATTCTGTTTCATGTGCTGGGCCAAGTATTACTTCTCCTGTCAATGTTTCATCATAAAAACCTTCACGGCCCTATTTCCATAAAGTCACTGTCACAGTAACAAAAATGAGAGAGTTAAAATGTTCAGAACTGCCCAAGCTAGAGATAAAAACCAAAAACACAGCATTCGAGCTGAAGGAAAAACAGGTCACTAAAAGGGGAGGGATGCGATAAGCTTGCGGTCAGGATGCGAAATTACATTTTGAAGGCACAGCTCACTTTAATGCAAGTCCTCCTACTGCACGCAAAGAAGCCTGAAGCACTCTCACATTTAGTAAGATTAATTATATTATTCCTAAAGTTTATTTATAGCTCTTTACTGGGTTGCATAGAAAATTTCAGGGGTAAATGTTAAAAGGCAGGTTTTCAACTATTTTCAATTTTATTCCAGATATTTGACTAGACAAGAGCACATGCCTCCTAAAAGAATAAGTTATTCTAAAGAAAACTATTCATATCAGATCTTTCCGGAAAAGGTGAACAACACTGGTGAGGCAATCTCATTTCCAGAGGAGAATGGCTCAACAGGAAGCCAGCGTTCTGGTCTCTTAAGACAAAGCCAGCAATATTTGTAAACAGAAACCATGTATTCCCTTTCTATAGAGGGTGTGCCCCACTCTTCAAAACATATTCCCTGGTCATGTAAGGCCATGAATAAATCAGAGAAAGGCCTGAGCTGGAGAAGTAGTTCTTGATTTTTCAGTTCACAAGAGTTTTATATCCACAAAGAACATCCAAGAATAACATCCAGGAAAAAACAAACAGAAGCCAACTTTCAAAGGCTTCCACTGGTCAAAGATGCAATAATTTGAGCTTTCAGAAAGATAACCGCAATTAAATGGAAGCCATTAAAAATGCTTAAGTCCACAAGTTCACGTATGTATATAAACCTTTGGAGGATGAAAGAGAACCAACTTATTATTATGAAACCTGGTCAATAAAAAGAATCAAATATTTATCTTGTCTCTCTGTATGAACTATATCACTGGGTAACCAAAAAGTAAATAAGGGGCTGGGCACAGTGGCTCATGTTTGTAATCCCAGCACTTTTGGAAGTGGGCGGATCACTTGAGGTCAGGAATTCAAGACGAGCCTGGCCAACATGGCAAAACCCCATCTCTACTAAAAATACAAAAATTAGCTGGATGTAGTGGTGCACGCCTGTAATCCCAGCTACTTGGGAGGCTGAGGCATGAGAATCACTTGAACCCAGGAGGTGGAGGTTGCAGTGAGCCGGTATCACGCCACTACACTCCAGCCTGGGAAACAGAATGAGACTCCATCACAAAAAATAATAAATAAATAAATAAATAAATAAACAAATAAATAAAATATAAAGTAGATAAAGGGAAGCAATTCTTTGCATCCCAAGTGATAAATGCAAAAAAAATGTCAACGTGGAATATCATCATCTTAGAAGCCCCAATAACTAAATGAATCTAAGCATTAACCATTGTTAATATTACAAAAAGACAAACAACACAAATGTTATCTGCTTCCTGATGGAAAAACACATCTATAATCTTGCCAAACGAATTGCACCTGAGTTTGATCAAACCTCAAATTCCAGCCACCACGCTGCAAGAAATACAGAGGAACACAATGAAATGTACCATAAGATTGCAATCAGCAAAATCTAGCCTATGAGAAACTCTACAAGTCAGAAGGCTGAGTTCATCCACAGACAAATAATAAGGAAAAAGAAAGGGATGGAGCAGGAATGTACAAATTAAAAGAATGGCATATCAACATTCATTAAACAAGCAGAACTAAGCTATAGTATCTAGGGATGCATAGCTGGGCAACTGACATAAAAGTCCAGGTAATGGTTACTTATAAAGTGAAGGGGGTTATGAAGGAGATGGTCACACAGAAGAGACTTCTAGGGAGGCTGGTGAAGTTCTCTTTCCTGGCCTGAATGGTAGTTACAAATGTGTTTGCCTTATGGTCATTCACTATGTTACATATTTGATTTGCAGTGGGGGTTATATCTGTGTTTTATTTTATAATGATGTAGTTTGATCTAAAAAGAGTAAAGAAAAATATCTCCATCAAACTCCTTGAAAACATGAAAAATCTGATCACTTTCAGAGGTATAACAGGTAAATAAGGCAATAATAATTCCTATTAAAGGAAGGTGAGCCAAAATATATTCAATAAATTGCTATGATCAATATTAGAAAAATGTTAGCTAGGAAGAAATAGAATTTGAGTATGAAAACATGAAAGGAAAGATGTTCATTAATCATAGAACCCTGCGGCCTCTGATCTCCCTGTGATCCCTGGAGGTGTAGTTCATTTCCCCGTGTACAAAAGGGGATTGTGTCCAAGCCTAGAGTAAGCCCTATGTAAGAATCATGGCTTAGAGTACTAGAGTTTTGGAGCAAAACCAGCCTCTTCTGCTAATTTTCTCTCTCTGAGTAAGAGCTGCTGATTTTTCCCCTTGAAAGTATATTTTCAGGCTCTTGTGAAGACAGAACTCCTGCCCTAGGACACTAGATGACCATATGAGCTTTGCTGCCCACCATAAACTAACAGGTCATCATTTAATCCACCAAACCATAAAATCAGCTAAGTGAAGTCATCCTCTGTCACCAAGTGGAAGTGGTATATAAGATGGGTCTGTAGCAAGTCCTATGGATACAAGTAAGCCATATGATTCGATGGCTCAGATTCCTATGGCCACCTACTCCTGATACATTGCTGCCTCTCTCTCAATCCACACCTATGGCTTCAAAAGGAGTTCCCTGTAACCAGACGATGATAGGGGAAAAAAAGACTCGGACACGTTTTGCATATGAGACTCCATTATACATCAGCAACAGCTAGAAGCAGGCTGTTATATATCCACTCAGGGGTGGCCCTGAAAACTAGTAGAGAGAGAAAATCCTCCCAGTTGGTAGAACTTCATAACACATCTGGATATCTGTTTTGTCTAGACTGAAAGATGGCCAGAAGTACAAATCTACACTAACTCATACATAATGGATAATGATTTGGCCAGATGGTCATCGACTTGGAAAGAACAGAATTGAAAATTGCTAAAAAGGAGGACGGAGGAATAGGCAGATGGATGACCTCTTGGAAAAGGCAATGAGTGGGAAATATTTGTATCTCATGTGCATGCTCACAAAAGGACGTCCACTGCAGAGAAGGCTGTCGATAATCAGGGGGACAAGATAACATATTCTGAGGATGTCAGCCAGCCATTTCTTCCCAGCCACCCTAGTAACTTCTCCATAGATTTATCTTCTGAGTGGTCATGACAGTAATCAAAGAGTCTTACGTGTAGGCTCACCACAGTGAATCTGGCTAGCACCATTACTGTGTGTTCACCCTGTGAACAGCAGGGGCCAGCAATGAGTCCAGGTGGACTATTTAGCCATGCTATGGTGGGTGAACTACACTGGATTCTTTCCATTATGAAGTGGGCAAAGATTTGTTCTCAGGGAAATCAACATTTCCTCTGGATATGGGTTTGCCTTTTGCAAGTACCACCAATTACATATTTAGAAAATGCCTTATTTACCATTGTGGTACCACTTACGACATCACTTCTTATTAAAGCGCTAATTTCACAACAAAAGAGTGCAGCAATTGACTTGCAGCCACAGAATTCTCTAGTCCTGCCATATACTCCATCATCCAGAAGCAGCTGACCTGGTAGAATGATGGAATCACCTACTGAAGGCTCAATTGTCACTAACTGGGAGGTAACCTCTTGAAAGTTGATGGCACTATATCTTACAGGATGAAGTACATGCTTTGAATCAACAACCCTTAGAGAGTGGTATTCCTCCCGTATCTATAAGACATGGGTTGGAGAATCAAAAATTAAAATGGGAGAGTCTATTCTAACTATTATGCCTAATACGCTAGTCACAAAAATGTTGCTACCTGTGCCTAAGATTTTGGGCTCTGCTCATTTAAAGTTATTCATTTCCCAGAAAAGAAAAGCCAGCTGCAGAAACCAGAATGGTTGCACTGAACTAGAATTTGAGATTACCACTTGGTCATTCAGACTCCTTAAGCCATTGTACAAACCAAAATGGTTCTACTGTGCTAACTGGGGTCCCAATTACTAAGCTAAAATAAGATTGTTGCTGGATAATGGGGGCATTAAGAAAGATGTCTGTAATCCAGAGGATTCTCTGTGGTGACTTTTTACTTCCATGTCCAGTAGTAAAGTTAATAGAAGATTTCAATACACCAACAAAGGAGGGATGACTAAGGACACAGACTTTTCAGGAGTAAAGATTTGCATGAGCCCTTCAGAAAAAGAATCCTCACCAACCAAGGGGTTAAAGAGAAAAGCACATGGGAGTTGATAAGGAAAGAAAGAAGACATATAGATATATAAAAATGTAAATCCTACATCTTTCTTTCTTGCTTGCTCTCTCTCTCCTCCCTCTAAATACACACACACACACACACACACACACACACACACAGCTTTGTGATCAGTTACAGAAGTGAGAACTATAGCAACTATGTATATTTTCTTCCTTGTACATATTTGTGTATAGAACTCACTTTCGCCTTTTTCCTTTCCCCAAGTGTGTCTGTTATACAAGGAGTGTGTCATATAAGTTAACTACAAACTAGGTGGTTAACTTTACAATTTAGTCTTGTAAGTTACATGATAAATGGGATTTTGATTAATCTGTAAGGGGAATTAACATCATCAACATATAAATGTAAATGCACTGACTAATGGCATTTCGTATCCCCCTTATCAGGGAACTAGTGAGCATGCCTTCATTTGTACAAAGGATAATTGCATCAACAGAAGCATTACAATGTTGCTGTTGCTGCTTTGTCAAGTTTATATATGGGTGGAGGGCTGTGTATAGATGAAAAGGAGACAAAGGGGTGGACTGTGCCTAACAGTGTATTGCCAACCCAAATTCGCATTCATCCTTATACCTTCCACTATACTGATGGGGAGAGAAAGTAGCACGCCACATTTCTCAGACTAACTCACCAATTGGCTTCTTATTGGGCTTTGTCATGGGAGCACTAGCAGGATATTGTAAGACCGGAAGAAGGGAGGAGTGTTTTTGTTTCTTTGGGCTTCTGGCAGTGCCTTCAATGGCAGTGGCAGTGATGACATCATGGTTGGCTAGTGTGGGCTTCTGGGCTGCTGCTCAGCATCTTTGGTTTAATAGCATGGACCGTGAGACAACTGAAAGCAGGGACTGTCTTAAACTTATGTGTCCCTGACAGTGCTTGGCCTAGGGCTAACCTCACAGTAGGCACACTTATAAGTGTATAGTAGTGTTCATTGTATTCACCTTGTTTTGTAATGAACCTCTAGAACTTCTTCATCTTGCAAATCTGAAAGTCTATACCCAATAAACAATAACATTCCTTTTCCCCCTGCCCTTAGCCTTGGTAACCACCATCCTATTTTCTATTTCTATGAATTTCACTACTTTAGATAAGTACACACATGGTTTTTAAAATCTTATGTAAGTGTAGAATCTCTAAGAGTTGCAAACGATACTAGAAGTAACCTAGTGCAAGGTCTCACCCAGTGCATGGGCCCCACCTTTTTCATCTTAAATTCAGTAACGTACTTTTTGATCACCTGATCTCTGCTGGAAGAATCTCAGTGACTGCTTCAAAAAGGTGAGCCATGCTATGGGGGGACTCTTTCTGTAATAACAAAGTTCTTCCTCATATTTACCCAAAATGGTGACCTTTTACCCATTGATAATGGTCTATTTTCTAGAACAGAACACATTCCCTCCCTCTTCCAAAGTTTAAATGTTTTTATGTTATTTAAAAAACATATTTGTATCACACTTGCTTTAGCCTGCCATGAGACAATGATTCACATGAAGAAAATCAGAAAACACAAAGAATATCAACTTCTGTTGAGATCCAACACTTAGTAACAGTGCACTGTGTAGCCAGAGGTCTCCATAGTCCAGAGAAAGGCAACAGAATCCAGGAACTAATTAAAAGAGTGAATCAGCGTTTGTTCCTGAGGCCCTCTGCTTGACTAGGCTTTTAAAAATAAATATTCTTCCACATGTCCATGAGATTACTGACAGTTTCTCATTAGGTAACTACTTATCTCTTTAATGAACCAAAAGATTCTCTCCCAGGTAGTCACAATATTTACCACAATTGCAAAGATAAAAATTTTCAGTAATAGAATTTCATTCGCAAAAGACTCCTCATTCAAAATGATTTCTGAAGTTGCAGAGGCAGGACATGGTCATGTTCTTGCACCATTTCTAGTGACATTCATGGCAACCCTTTCCCCAACTAATTGCACATGTTACTTATATCACAAAATCATATTATTGCTATAGAAACATAGCCTAATAATAATAATAATAAACAGTTTGAAGAACACAGAGACTATGACAAAATATCTCTAGTAGAAGATCAGAAGCTGGTCAGGAATGGTGGCTCATACCTGTAATCCCAGTGCTTTGGGAGGCTAAGGTAGGAAGACTGCTTGAGGCCAGGAGTTCAAAACCAGCCTGGTCAACATAGCAAGGCCCATCTCTACAAAAAAAAAAAAAAAAATTAATTAATTAAATTAAATTAGCCAGGTGTAATCATGCCCACCTGTAGTCCCAGCTACTCAGGGGGCTGAGGCAGGAGGATCACTGAGCCCAGGAGTTTGAGGCTGCAGAGTGCAGTGTCCTGAGATCTAACCACTGCACTCCAGCCTGGGTGACAGAAAAAAAAAAAAAATTTATATATATATATATATATATATATATATATATATACACACACACACACACACACATATACACATAACCTTATATATATATATATATATATATCACTATATTTTTTTCACTTAAAAGAGAAAAGTAAAAATAAGTAAAGTTCAGGAAGCAATAATTTATAAAGAATAAATGTAAATTGCTAAACATATGGAAAAATATACATCTAGCTTGCAATCAAAGAAATGCCAATCAAAATAACATAAGAGGCCAGGCATGGTGGCTCACGCCTGTAATCCCAGCACTTTGGGAGGCCGAGGCAGGAGGACCGACCACCTGAGGTCAGGAGTTTGAGACCAGCTTGGCTAACATGGTGAAACCCCATTTCTACTAAAAATACAAAAATTAGCTGGGCGTGGTGGTGCATGCCTGTAATCCCAACTACTCAGGATGCTGGGGCAAGAGAATCCCTTAAATCCTGGAGGCAGAGGCAGCAGTGAGCTGAGGTCATGCCACTGCACTCCAGCCTGAGTGATGGAGTGAGACTCTATCTCAAAAAAACAACAACAAATATCAAATATAAGATACTACCATTGCCTTGACACATGAGGATAAGGGGAAACACACACTCAATACTGCAGGTGGAAGTGCCAATTGGTCAACTTTTTATAAGATTAATTTGCCAAAAAAGTAAGAGAAATCTGAAAAATATTAATATATTTTGATCAAGAAGCTTTATTTCCTGTAACGTAAAGAAAAAAATTTTTAATCAACACACAAAAAAGCATGTGTAAGGGTTTTATAATCTGTAGTAATAAAAATTGGGAACACCTAAATATCAAACAATGGATAAGTTAAATAAATTAGAGCTCCCTCAGAAGATGGACTTGTACATAACCATTAACAAAAGCAAGCAGTTATATGGCAATGTTAAAAGGCAGGCTCTATTTTAAGCAATTTATAAATATATTAACTCATTTAATCTTTACTATAATTCTATGAGATAAGTACTATTATTGTCCCTATTTTACAGAGATAAAAGAAAGGCATAGAAAGTTAAGTAACTTGCCCACGGCCAGGAAATCAAATAGTGTTAAGCCAGTATTCATTCAAATTCAGGCAATCTGGCCCCAGATTCCATGCTCTTAACCAACATACAATTATACTATAGAAGAATATTTAAGAACATGTCAAAAATCTCAAAATATACCTGTAAAATGTTTTTAAATGAAGCTATCAAATTGTAGTTTGTAGATATCGTATACATTTGGTATGTGTATAGATAGATGTAATATACATATCATACATGTATTATATATGTCAAACTAACAGGAGCTATCTCCTACAGATATAAATATAAATAGCAGGAGCTATCTCTAGGTGTTGAGATTAAGGGCATTTTTACTTTCTCCTTTCTTCTAATTTTCCAGTGTTATTTTTCACAACTAACATATATTACACTTACAATAACAAATACACAAATGTTCTTGGTACCAACTCAAGTATTCCTGATAGGCCACTGCCTTCAGCCTAGAACTTGAGAGGACCCAGTTCTTAGCATGACCATCTGGGAACACACTGAAGCACTTCATTTTGGTATACCTCCTTTATTACCATGAGATGTTGGGTTTGCTTTCATGAAGAAAACAAAAGAGTAAACAATCCTGGACCTGAACTGATAGCACTTTATCAATAAAAACATTTCACATCAATAAAAGATTTTTATTATTTCAATATCAGAGGTTTCAAAGAGCCCACCATGTATCCAAATAAGGTGTCTTTACTTCTCCCCTTTCACTCATAAGTCATCTCAGTTTATCAGTTTGCAGGAATTGAAGCTTCACACACAAAATTCCAGTCTGGGAAGAAGAGTGCTGCTTATCCACAGGGCCTTATGCCACGTGACTCATTGGGATTTCCAGACGGCCTTTGCCTTACTGTACCAAATTGACCCTGGAGCTCCTAATGGTAATTCCCAACTGAATCGATTTTGAGATTTACATTGCCCCTGAGAAAAGGACAAGTGAGATGTGACAGAAATTAAACCAGCACCTTCCCACACAGACTCTGCCCACGCCACGAGGAAAGAAAACAATTGCTGACGGGTCAGCAAGACAGAGGCAATAATTATATTCTCTCAAAGAACAATCCCTGCTCCGGATAAGACATGTTCATCACACAATGCTCTGCATGGGGCTTGCGGAGTCTAAGAAACACAGTGAGCCTGTAAGCCAGCAAGGATGCTGCATCAACTTTCATCAGGATCAAGTCCAGGAACCGCTTTGGCAATTTACACCACCTGGCATTTGGTGGCCTTCATTATTCCCATAGCAGCAAAGCCCCTAGAAGCCCTAAGTGGCAGGGCTCCAGTTTCTACAGCATTCACCAGAATAGCACATGAATACATTTCAGTGGCACATCCATATTCATTAGTAACCCATTCCACAATTTTCCCACAACTCACTTTAGCCATGTGGCTGAAACCCCCTGGAGCTTCAAAACCACAACGATCAGTGGGCAGAATTCTAGAATGGCCCTCCAGGGTACACATCTCGTATCATCCCTTCCCCTTGAGTGTGGGTGGACTCTGTAAGAATGATAGGATGGTCACTTCCTCAATTAGGTTAAATTATACGGCAAATGGTGATGATCTAGTCACTCCATACTAGCCAACTAGAGAGGGATCAGAAGTCAGAGAGACACACTCCTGCTGTCCTCAAAAAAAGCAAACGTGTTACAACCTGCCTATGGGGGCTACTTGGCAAGGAATCACAGGAGCCCTCTAAAAGCTAAGCAAGGCCCCAGCCAATAGCGAGCAAGAAAACAGGGACTTCAGGCCTACAACTGCAAGGAAATGAATTCTGCCAATGCAAAGAGGAACCTGAGCCTTGATGAGAATTCACAGGCCCTGCTACCTCCTTGATTTCTGCCTGGTGAGACTCTCAGCACAGGACCTAGCTAGCCTGTGCTAGGTCCTCTGTGCCTGGACTCCTGACTCTGGGACCTCTGAGATAATAAATGTATGTTGTTTAAGCCAAAGCCCCTAAATTGTGGTAATTTTCTTACACAGTCATAGAAAAGGAATATAATGATGATTGTTAGAATATGGGTTGCTGATGTTCCTTATCACACTTGCACTGTCTTCAGAAAAGAAATAACACAGTTTAGAGGGAAGACATGTGTATCTATACCATTCACCCCAAGGAGTCTAAAAGAGAGCAATCACTGACATTTGTCTCACAGTTTGGAGTTTATTTAACTTTCATATACAATCTCATCTGAATTTTACATCATTAATATGATAGAGCTTGGGAAGTAGTGAATAGGAACTAAGATTCTGGAGTCAGACTGCCTGGGACTGGCTCCCTATTCTGCCACTTACTAGATGAGCTCAGTCCAGTTCCTGGACCTCTCTGTGCCTCAGTTTACTCACCTGTAAAACAGGTGCTATGATTTGAATGTTCATCCCCTCTAAACCTCATGTCAAAATGAAATCCCTAGTGTGGTGATGTTGAGAGTTGGGGCCTAGTGGGAAGTGTTTGGAAAGGGGGTAGATCCCTCATGAACAGGTTACTGCTCTCCCTCAGGTTGAGTTCTTACTCAGTTCCCACGTGAGCGGCAACCTATCTACCCCCAAACACTTCCTCTCCCCACATGTGATATCTGTACATGCCTGATCCCCTTCACTTTCCACCATGAGTCTAAACAGCCTGAGACTCTCTCCAGATGCCCAATCTTGAACTTTCCAGCCATCAGAATTGTGAGCCAAATAAACCATTTTTCTCAGGTATCCCTTTACAGCACACAAAAGGTATCCCTTTATAGCACACAAAAGGAACTAAGACAACAGGGATGCAATAACATGTACTTCCTAGGGGTTTGTGAGCATTGAATGAGTTTACATAAAGACTAGCTTATAGTAAGGATTGGATACACATTTATTGCTATTTGTATCAATTACATTATCTAAACAAACTAGCAAAGCAAAATTGGCTTTGTTCACTTCTTATTGTAACATGCTACTACAATTGAAATCTAAGGTTTGAGACCAGCCTGGCCAACATGGTGAAATCCCATCTCTACTAAAAACACAAAAAATAGCCAAGCATGATGGTGCATGCCTGTAATCCCAGCTACTTGGAAGGCTGAGGCAGAAGAATCACTTGAAACCAGGAAGTGAAGGTTGCTGGGAGCCAAGATCGCACCACGGCACTCCAGCCTGGGTGACAGAGTGAGACTCCGTCTCAAATAAAAAAAAAAAAAGACAGACAGAAAGAAAGAAATCTAAGGTTTCAACAGATACTGCAATAAAGAGTTTGTGTATCAACCTAGAGAAAGGTAACCTGTAGCTGGGGAAGAACGCCCACCCAGCCTGTAGCTGTTATCCTGATTAGAATGGGGAAAAACAGGCAAGAATGAATGAGCTTGCTGCATACTCCAGAAAGGATCCTGGCCTGAGCAGGAGTATGGTTGCTTCCTTTTGTCCAACAGGATTCTGGGTTTGAGATGAGGACACAGACCCAAGTGGGTTCCTACCATTACGATCAGCATTACATAGCCTCCATCCCAGTCTAGAGCGCAAACAGGCATCCGTCTTCAGAACAGAGCCAGACTCATAACATGACACTTTCCAGTCAAAGATTATACCACCAAGCCAATGGGAAGCTCCCTATGACAGGGCTGCTGTGGTCTGAAGGAGTTTAGGTTTCTGGGCGCTGATGTGGTTATACCCTGTAAAAGTTTAAGGGGTGGTTACAGGCATATTTTCCCAGGGTAGTTTTCTGTCGCATTAAAGTACCATGGGCCAAAAGACCTTCTCAGTCATCGCTCACCTATTCTGCTAATTTCTCAATTCAGGTTTTAAAGAACAACTCTTATTGGTAGGGGAAAAAAGCATATCTGAGTAAATATCTACTTATCTCCTTTCTTTTATTATCTGCACTCTTTTGTCTCTATTCTTCACCTTTGCAGCCTTTGTGCCACATAGCGACACACACCCAATGTCTCCTTTCTATCTTGTCAGGTATTTCCAAAAGTCACTCCTCCTCAACAACAACAAATCATTGATAAAAGGAAAGGAAAGTTACAACTAAAAACACTTGACCTTATCTCCCAATAACTCAAAGGCATGTTGGTTTGTTTCAGAGAGTTTACCTTAATTCGCACTGGAAGATGTACTAGAAGATCCAAGAAGTAAAGCCCAAATGCCTGCAGGATGTGTGCAGTTAGCATGCAGGAATTGCGGGATCTAAGGTGAACCAGAGGAGCTGAGATGACCTGCCTTTTAAAACTCTGTGCAGACCTAACAGAATGGCCCAACACAACCCCCACAGTGAACCACAGATGACTGGGGCCACTCACTTGTAATGACCAAAGGCCTAGAGAGTAGGAGGCTCTTTCAAAGCCAGTTTGATACGGGGAATGCAGACACTGAACAAAGGCAGGAGGAGCTAAAGAGAAAGTCAAAGCAATCAGAACTGCTTTCTGAAAATTGCCATCCTAGTTGATTTTTGAGCTCAGAATTCTCCACTTGGCCTGTTCCAGTCCAAAAGAGAAGCTGGAACCACACAGGCAGTGTGAATGCAAAGGCAACAATCAAGAGGAAATGCCTCAACCGCTAGCGCTCAATTAATGATCTTGGATATTTTGATCAAAGAAAAATGTGTTCTCTTTTTAACCAAAAAAGTCAAATCACCTACTATTATAGGATGGGTTTTAAACCATTTGGTGGCAAGCTCTGTCCATCAGAGCATTACCTATTGGGTAGACGGTTTTTAAAATAGGCTTTTCCCCAGGGAAGAATTCCCTGCTAAAATCCCTGGAGAGCAAATGTTGCCCTAGCAAAGCTTGGTCTAGGCCTAACAGTACACACAGTCCTCAAAGAGTTTGGTGTACTTGTTATTTGTATAACAGGATGCCAAAATGGGAAATTTTTATATCTCAGTTTGGAGATTAATAGACTCCAAGGCAGAATTTCAAAGTTAATGAACAAGAACCAGTTAGAAGACAGAGACCTCTCACCCACAACAAGAATATCAAAGTCAGAGACAAGAGAAAATCTACTGAGAAAAGAATTTGTGAGAAGGATTTCTTTGGAGAGAGCTGTACTTTAACCCTTGGGAAAGGGTTAGAGAGAGTCTATTCTCACTTCAAGCCTAAAGAAGGGGAATTCAATGGGACCACTCAGAGAGCTTTACATGGGGCTCCTACAATTTGGAAGGTGGATGCAGATCCTAAAGCAGGTGATACCCTGCGCTTGCTGACATGAGCTCAAGGAGAGGTAGCTGTGTTGGTATCCAAGTTTCTGAGTGCAGAGGATGCCTGGATGTGTCCTACAGACCAGAAGTGAGCCACTCATGAGAGAGCTGGTGTGAGGTCACATTAGGTTATGTCTTGTCGGGTCTCCCGGACATTTTATGAGACCCCAACTAATGAAAGCTGGAGGTGACTACCAACCAGACTCCTTGAAGTGAAGAAGGAATCAGTGAAGAGTCAGAGGAGAGGGCACATTATCCGCATCACAGAAGCTAGAGATGAAAACAACCCGGTGATCAGGGTGGCAAAGGGTAAGGGCAGAAAGCAGGGGTGTTGGGAGATGTTAGAGGGTGGGTAGTCTCTGAAAAATCCACAGAAACATCCAGAAGGAAAAATGTTAGCCTTACATGCACCTGCCAGGCCCCAGAGAGTTCAAGGCTATCTAAAAACAGTGACACCAAGTCAAAACTTCTGGCTCCTCTTATCTTTCCATTCCAATGTGGAAGAGCCAGATGCAGTCCAGTCGTGTAGGTAAAAGGAAGAGGAGAACATGAAGAAAGTAGCCAACATACCACTCCAGCCAAAACAGCTTAAGATAAATTGAGATTTATCTTCAAGCTGCTCTGTCAATGCATTAAGACCAAAGTATAACCTCACCTCTCACACAAGGAGGTCATTTGGTCACATGGGCTTATTCATATTTGAACTTCACCTAATGGTTAAGAGCAGTTAACTGTATTTCCCAATTCGTGTAGAGCTCATGTGTGTTCTTCACCCATTTCCATTTGAGGATGATAATTTATTAAAGTTTAAGCTTTGGAAACTCTTCTTTAGCATGAAAGAGATCTGAGTTTTCAAAATTTGTTTAGCTTTTTGTTTTGTTTCGTTTTTGATGTTCTTCCTGCTGCCTTCTGTAATTGTTTCCATAGAGTTGATGGCTATCTTGCCCTTAACACAGCAAGCATCTGTATTCTTGACTAAACATTAACAGACTAACATTAATAGGTTGAAAATCTGGATGCAAGCAAAATGCTGTAAAATAAAGGCTGTGGATTTGGGGGCATGGAGAAGGAAAGGTCAAAAGAATTGAGACTATTAAAGAGTAAACTAGAATGGGACTTGAAGTATAAAAGGTAAAATGTTAGGTGGTTAGTTAGGAGCTGTTCATCTCCGTTACAAACAGGATAAGAAGAAGAGGAAGAAGAGGAAGAAGAAGAAGAAGAAGAAGAGGAAGAAGAGGAAGAAGAAGAAGGAGGAGGAGAAGGAGGAGGGAGGAGGGAGGAGGGGTGGGGGAAGGGGAGGGGTAGGGGAGGGGGGAGGGAGAGGGGAAGCAGCAGCAGAAGCAGCAGCATTAGCTGTATGTGTTGTGTTAAGTCAGGCTGGCGTTAGGGGGCTTGGAAGGAGAAAATTACACCACTGCTCATTTTCTTTGCTTCCCTCTCCCTACCTGAAGTAAAAGCCAAGCCAGAAAGAAGATAGCCTAAGTCCTGGGACAAGGACTCTGGTTACATTCTTACTAGGAAGAAAAATAATTTGAGCATTTGTTCAAAGACTCTAGTTTGCCTCAAATTCTTGAAATTCAAATGGTATCAGAACTCTGAGCACCAACACATGAAATTTTAACATATGTTCACTTACTTGCAGCCAGTGATGACCTTCATTTTAAGCAGAATATGTTAAAACAACACTTGAAACATTACTACATGGATTATTTTTAAAAAGTTCTTTTTTGAGAATTTAAGTCTGATAAATTTAAGCCTAACAAAGACTGGAAGAAACAGAAGAGGAATTCAGGAAGATAATTGGAGATGCTGTAAAGTTATTATTTACGAATAAGCAAATAAAAATAGTTAATCCTTGCTAGGGAATATGAGGACACACCAAAATGGGTTTAGGAAGAGAGGCATATTTGGGAAACTGCTTCTCTGGGCTGAGGGAAACCTTAGCATAACTTCTACGGGCATGAGAAGGATGAGGCCATATTTCATTCCACAAATGGAGTAAGCAGGCAAGAAGAGAGATGGTATGACACTATTGAGTGGACATTTCTGCAAGCTAGGAAGCACTTCCATGGAGAGTCAGAAGGGATTCAGAGAGGTGTCCAAAGACCTGAGGGGGAAACTTGAAGAACTCCTTTAACATTTCGGGATGATCTTGTTTGTGCCACAGTTAAGAGCATATAGCTAAGAGCATAGCTCAGGAGCAGGTCTACATGAGATGAATTCCATGGTACCTGTGTGCACTTGGGCAAGTTACTGGTCCTCTCCGGGCTTCAGTTTGGACACCAGTAGAATAGGGATGCTAGCAGGACCACTAGGTGGAGTCCCGTGAGGATTCAATGCATTAGTACATGGGAAGTACACAGTAGGTGCATTTAAGTGCACTAGCCCCTGACTGGACAATAGCTCTACAAAAAAAGAATAAAGGAAATCAAGAAGAAAATCAAGACTAAAAAGGTTAACAACTGCTCAACATCACACTCAAACCTAAACGTCTATTTCTAAACCCAGGGCTTTCTACAGTAATGCACCGCTGCCATGAGACTTCTGCCATGGGGCCCATAACAAGAAGGAATCAAGTTTAGTTTCATTTCTTCTTGCCATGCTCTATGACAGTGTCAGTAAGCAGTGATCAAGCAGTTGAGAACTGCCTTGTTCTACAGGGTCTTAAAGTATAACTAGTCCATTAACCCTAGAGGCAGAGTCAGTTCAAATCACATCTCAACTCCTACCAGCTGTGTGACCTTGGGAACTGCACTTTAACCTCACTGAAATGCACATAGCTCACAAATAGACTGGGAATGTTATGTGCCTACCATACCGGCTGCTTATGAAAATGAAATTAGAAAATGCTTACATATTTTCTTTATTATATAACTGAATTATATAAAGCATTTTCCAAATAAAAAAAAATTTGTGTTTAAAAAAAGAAAAAAGTACTGGTTTATGGTAAACAGTCAAACTGTAGCTGTTTTTGTCATCATCGTCATTATCATCACCAACACAGGGTTCAACTAACCAATTGGTACTCGAATTTCCTCTATATCAGTCGCTTTTAAACATGTTTTTACCACAATCCATGGAATAAAAAAATTCATTGTGACTCTGTATGCCCTTACATATATATTTAAAGTAGACATTTTATAACACAATATTTTCCCTTGATACATGCAATGTATTTTCCATTCTATTCACTCCATTTCATTTTTTAAATGTTGGTCATGACCCACTAAACTGATTCCATAATCACTAATTGGTTACCACCCACCATTTAAACAATGCCATGTTGCGTCGTTTCTGCCAACCATTTCTAAAATCTCAAAGACAAAGTTCACCAAAGTTTATTGAACCCATAAAGCGGTAATCACTAAACTAGAATCTAAATGTTAAGATAACTTTCTAATTAGATAATACATTCCCCAAAATAATTTAGCATGTGATAAAAATTATTCCATGTACACTGTAAATAAGCAGCAGTTGTTCATTTTGCTTTTACAGATCACAGTTTACTGTTCACCAATTACATTAACGTAATTCATTGTTGGCTGGATGTGCCCTGAAATTGCACCAAATATCTATAAACTCCCCTTCACCAGTTGAGAGCAATATATGATAAACTCTCCCAGGTCCTTGGGCTAAGGCTTGGTCCCTGATAAATGCTCAATAAATGGCACCTTTTATTGTAATTTTCTTTCACCAGGATCGTTAGCATGTTCTATTACAGATGCTCTAGGTCTGTAGTAATAAAGTAGCTGCAGGGCCCATGTGACTATTTAAATTTAAATTAATTCAGATAAAGCTGAAATTTCAGTTTCTCAGTTGCTTTAGCCACATTTCAAGGGCTCAATACCACACACAGCTACTGGCTACCGTACCAGGCCAGGGCATCTAGAGGTCCCAGGGTCCCCGTAGAAAAAAACTCAGCCTGTTGCCAAGATGATGCCAGGTTTTCCTTTCCTTTACTGTATCTCACAATTCCATATATGTTTAAGCTTCTCTGGCAGAATCAGACATTCATGCTCATGTATGTACTCTCCATGCATATTCTTAGACCACTTTTACAAATTGGGAAAGCAATAGCAATGCATTGTAATTTTCTTTCACCCAATTAATTTTACCAGCTAGATAAACATCTAATCTTCTAGTCATTTTTTATTATTATAGGTTCATCTTAATTCATCTCACAATTAGTATTTTTATTTTTATTTTTAAGATGGGGTCTCACTCTGTCACCCAGGCTGAAGTCCAGTGGTGAGATCTCAGCTTACTGCAACCTCAGCCTCCCAGGCTCAAGTGATCCTCCCGCCTCAGTCTCTCAAGTAGCTGGGACTACAGGTGTGCTCCACCATGCCCAGCTAATTTTTGTATTTTTTGTAGAGATGGGGTTTGCCATCCAACTCAAGCAATCTGCCCATCTCAGCCTCCCAAAGTACTGGGATTATAGGTGTGAGCCACCATGCCTGGCTCACAATGAGTTTTTTCCCCTTTTTTTTTTTTTTAAACTTTTATTTTAGGTTCAGGGGGTACATACGAAGGTTTGTTACATAGTTGTTACAAAAATAAACTCATGTCCTGAGGGTTTGTTGTACACATTATTTCATCACCCAGGTGTTAAGCCCAGTACCCAACAGTTACCTTTTCTGCTCCTCTCCCTCCTCCCATCCTCCACCCTCAAATAGAATCCAGTGTCTGTTGTTTCCTTCTTTGTGTTCATAGGTTCTTATCTTTTAGCTTCCACTTGTAAGTGAGAACATGTAGTATTTGGTTTTCTGTTCCTGCATTAGTTTGCTAAGAATAATAGTAGCATTGGTGTTCCTGCAAAAGACACGATCTCATTCTTTTTTATGGCTGCATAGTATTCCATGGTGTATACGTACTGCATTTTCTTTATCCAATCTGTCATTGATGGGCACTTAGGTTGATTTCATCTTCATTGCAGCACTATTCATAATAGCACAATAAGTATTTTTAAATGTTATAGAGGTGATATCTGACATGATATTAGTTCATTAATTAGCTGATATTTGAAAGACACTCTTGGCTTATGAATTTCCAATGCCGTTGATATACTCTAGAGCAGCACTGTCCATGAAAGCTTCCTGTGATGATGAAAAGGTTCTATGTTTTCACTGCCTGGTATGGTAGCCACTAGCCATGTGTGGTATTGAGCCCTTGAAATGTGGCTAAAGCAACTGAGAAACTGAAATTTAACCTTTGTTTTATCCTAGTTAATTTAAATTTAAATAGTCACATGGGCCCTGCAGCTACTTTATTACTGCAGACCTAGAGCATTTATAATAGAACATGCTAACGATCCTGGTGAAAGAAAATTACAATAAAAGGTGCCATTTATTGAGCATTTATCAGGGATCAAGCATTAGCCCAAGCCTTTTATATACACTTTATGTAATTTACTTCTTCTGACAATCTTGCCCAGTAGGTACTATTATTATTCTTCCCATTTTTTTCAGGAAAAAATCTGTAATACAGGAACCCTCCAGTTCTAAAACCAAATGTCTCTGTGATTTAAATAAAAGGGTTGAGATCAAGAGGTTTGGAGAGTCTCTGCCCACTTGAGGATATGACACTATTTTTACATTTACTTAAGATTTATTCTTACCAGCTTTTGAGAGGGTTTGAAGGGGCTCATAAACTAGATTGTGCTTAAGACATTTAAGGATCATAAAGAATAGAGATCACTTAGGGAAAAAAATGATAGAAGAAAGGTCTCTAAGCACCAAATTTCTGAGTTAGAAGATTGATTAAAGCTTTCTACCTAAGGCAAAAAATAAAAATATAATTAATTAACTAAAGACTAAAAATATTGGGGCTTTAAGTTATACACAGCATCTGTTGTTATTTATTTCTTGACCAAGATATCAATCAAATTGGTGTGCAGGCTTCACCAAAGATACAGGATTGCTCAAGTAATTCCTGTCTCTCTCTTCCTCCATAAAAGCAGGCAATATTGCAGGAAAATATAACTCAGTAAAGGCAATTCTCTGAGAAGTTCTATTAGCCCAAGACTCACCTTTTGATAGCATATTAGTGTCCCTTTGTTCATCCAGCACTAACTCAGATGTGGCTTCCCTGACGGGTCCCTGGGGAATGGTCTCTTGTGTGTACTGTTGCTGCTGACCACTCAGAGACTCTTTCTCTGGACTGGAAGCGGGGTTCACAGCCTTCTTCACCAGCAGAACAGGAGAAGAGTAAATAACACAAGTGGCCACTTGGCTATGAGCAGACTGTTTCAGCCAACATGGGAAATATCTATAGGGGAGAACTGCATGTTTTCATTTACCTGCAGTTGAGCTGAATTGCTGTGTATACATGACATGTATATATGTGTGTGTCAGAGGTTTCATTAAATGTTTTGAATTTGTTTGTGGGTTTTGCCTCCTTATGTACTTTCTTCTATTTGAAGAAGAGAAATAAGCACCAAAAAATACACGCACACACTTCTACTTCGAAACAATGACTTCTATGGGGACTCTGTAAGGGGAGGTGCCTTGTTTTAACCAGGTCAAACAGAACTAAAGACTTAGTTGCCTCTTACCCTTCAGTACACAGCTGCCTCTAACTCAACTTTTCCTTACTACTTAAACTGGTGGTGGTGGAAGAGTTAGGATAAGGAGTGCAAAGCCTGTAACAGCCTTAATGCTCCTCCAATTCCATTGGAAGAGAAAAGTAAAAGTTTATAATTTGTCTGCTTATCATATGTGAGGCACTTTATGTATCTTAATTTAATCCTCACAGATCTATTAATGGTAGGTTTGGCCTTTTCCTCCATTTTAGAGATGAAAAACACGGAGGTAAATCACTCAGGATCCCACAGCCAGTAGCCATCTATATCCACAGTTCCACATCTGCAATTTCAACCAACATCTGAAAAAATAAACAGTCTTAAGGGACATGAAATCCGAGGATGCAGAGTGAAAGAGGCAACTTTCCACATGCACAGATTCCAAAGGGCCAACTGCATGGATCCAATCCCCCATGGATACCGAGGGACAATGGCATGCATTTAAGTTTCCTCTATGTCTTTTCATGGCTTGATAGCTCACTTCCTTTTATCGCTGAAAAAAATATTCCATTGTATGATGTATCATCGGTTATTCATTCATCTACTGAAGGACATCTTGGTTGCTTCCAAGTTTTGTCAGGTATAAGTAAAGTTGCTGTAAACATTCATGAGCAGGTGTTTTAATATACTTCAGTTTTCGATTCATTTGGGCAAATACCAAGAAATATAATCGCTAGATTAAATGGTTTGAGTATATTTAGTTTTGTAAGTAAGAAACAAGCATCCTGTCTTCCAAAGTGGCTGTACTATTTTGCATTCCCACCAGAAATGAATGAGAGTTCATGTTGTTCCACATCCTCACCAGCATTTGGTTGGTGTCCGCGTACTGAATTGTAGATGTGTAGTGATATCTCACTGCTGTTTTAATCTACAGTCCGTAATGAGAGATTATGCTAACCATCTTTCCATGGTTGCCATCTATATATCTTCTTTGGTGAGGTATCTTTTCAGACCTTTTGCCCATTTTTTTAAAACTGAGCTGTTTTCTTAACGTTGAGTTCTAAAAATTCTTTGTAGATTTTGGATATGAGTCCTTGATCAAATAAGTGTTTTTCAAAGATTTCTCCACGTCTATAACTTGTCTTTTCATTCTCTTAATAATCTCATTTTTGAGTAAAACAATCAGGACATAGTCATATATTTATTTTGGAATATTTTAAATGAACAGAGTTAATGTTATGTAATTGATACTGCAAGGTGAAATACTAAAAAGTGAAATAACTACCCATTATGCAAGGTTTTTATTGATTCTATGTATTAAATAGTGATATTACTTCAATAATATGTTATAGGACCTCTCAGGGGAAGACAGAAATGCAGCACTTCCAATTTTTTTAGGGTCTCATTTTATTAAAAACACTAAAAAGATGACAAAAATTATACTACATTTATATTTTTAATATAGTATATACTTTAAATATCATACATTATACATTTGTATATATAATATATTCTATCAATTATGTTTGTATATATAGCATATACTATATATTTTTGTAAATATAATTTTATATATGCTATATATACCAAAATATATAGTATATGCTATATATACAACATATATGCAAAGTAATTTTTATATAAAATCACCCAAAAAATGTCACACGTGTTTATATACTCTCATTTGGAAGAAATGTCCAAAGCCTGAATGTGAGGTCCAAGCCAACTCTCTCTGCCCTGTCTCTCAACCCCCAAAAGTGTCCTTTCTTCCCAGTCTTGTTTTGACCTGCTTGTAAATTTCAGTTAGCCTGATTGATTTTCTGGAGCCAGGTGCTAGGTTTGGATCCTGTCTCTACTCCTAGCACCAGTGTGACCCTAAGCAAGTTGTTTAACCTCTTAGTGCCTGAAGTTCTGTTTACAAAATGCAGCTAGTAACTCCTGCCTGGAGTGCAATGGTGAGGATCAATGAGCTAATGTGTGGAAAGGACATGGACAGGTCTCCGTACATGGTACTTATGAGAGCTCAGTGTGGCTGGACCACAGTAGCCTTTGCACTCCCCAAAGCAATTCTCACAGTTTCTAATCTTGTCAATTTACCTAGTCATCTCAATTGTTCTTAAAAACTTTTACTCATTTTTTTCATTGTTATAAAAATATAAAACTGCCTTTTCTGCACAATTATTCTTTCTTTTGTCAACTGGTTTATAAAAGGTGAACGGATGAATCTCAAACTCATTTACATGGATGCATCTCAAATGCATTCTGCTAATTCAGCTGCTGCTGCTTTTCCAGTGTTGCAGGGCTGACATTTGGGTTATTCAGCAGCACTGTACTTTGAAGGGCAATAGCTTTGAGCCCTTTCAGCTCATGACTAAGCTATCAGAACACAGAAGTCCAAAATCATAGTGTGCTATGCAAAATCCAAACCACAGTGCGCCAAGTTATCACGTTTCATTACTTCAGTATGTTTAAAACACAAGACTTCTGGAAGATATTCCTCTAGGGTATTCATTCTGAACAATAACAAGGAACTATGCTGAAAGAGAAATTTCAACAAAAACTAAAATAGAACTTCAAATGGGCAGAAGAATGCACAATTCCAAACTGCGACCTGCCCAGAGAATGAAACCCACCAGACTTTTTCTATCTGCAAAGAAACCGAATTTAATGTTCTTTGGGTTTTTATCAACACCAGGTAAATGGGAAGAATCTCTCAGAAGCACTTTATGAAGTTATACAAAGAACTATTTTTAAAGCATTTCATGGTTGGCAGCTTAAGATAATTTTTTTTTTTTTTTTAGTTTTTAAGGAAAGGCTTCTTAGTTCTTCCAATGTGTTGATAACATGTGCTGCAGATCTCAGTAATTGCAGCAGATCAATCTTGATGACACAGTTGAAAATACTATATCCTAAGAGTATGGAAATCCAAAGGAAAACCCCCCCCACTGGGTTAGGCACATTTTATCTAATGCATTAGGACCTCATGAAAATCACACATTACAGAACTCCATTCACAGGCTCCCTCTCGACTGCCTGGACAGCAGACCCACCTGCCATGACAACGTTTTGGTGTCAACTCTGAAGGCATCAGGCTTTCTGCCATAGAGGACTTCTCCCTCTCAAAAGTATTCTCACTTGTGTTATCTTGGAAGGTAAGGAGAGCTTGAAGTGGTTAAATCCACACATAATTCAGGAACTTTATTTTCCTTAAAGACTTCCATCTCTTCCCCTACCTGGTAACAGTTTCCAAAACGGACAAAGCTGAATCTCACCGCTTCAGCTTTGCTTTCCCACATTTGAAATGAAACAGGCATGAAATTGGCCAACTTTTCTCCTAAAGGCCAGAGAGTAAATATTTTAGGCTTTGCAGGCCATTCCGAGCCTGTTGAAATTACTCAGCTCTGTAGTTGTAGCACAAAAACAGCCACAGAGAAGACACAAATGAATCAGTGTGGCTGTGTTCCCGCCAAATTTCATTTATGGACACTGAAATTTAAATTTCATGTAATTTTTATGTATCATGAAACATTATCCATCTTTTGATGTTTTTCCCAGCCGTTTAAAAACGTTAAAACCATTCTTAGCCTGAGGGTCATATAAAAACAAGTATTGGGCCAAACTGAGCCCACAGGCCAGAGTTTGCCCTGAAAGAAATCTCAAAACATTTCATAGTCACACATAAACAGGAGCCAGATCCTTCTACTGGAGTGAACTATAGAATCCTACAAGGAGAAGCTCCCAATTTGCAAATATAAACAGCAATATGCCCAGAAACTCGTTGTATGTATGTTTAAAAATTCACCATATATCATAATCTCATTTCATGTCTTATGAAATTCAAACCTAATGAAGAAATCTTGATTTCTTTAATATCTAATTTAATATGTCCTCTCAACATTAAGAGATGTTTAAATAGTAAACACTAATATTAAATATGTATTTGATATTTTAAATATAGATTTAAATAGGAAATATTTTTAATTGGAATATTTAAAAATGTAATTTCTATTCTTAACTGACTGTAAAAGCAGTTAAGTAGGGAGAGAGGTGCTATGAGTAACACTGCTCGACCATTTACCATACGTCAGGCACTGGATGCAGCATTTTCCGTGTGTGATGCATTTAATCCTCACAGCAGCTTTGTGAGGCTGATCATTGTTATTCTCATTTTACAGTGGAGAAAACCGAGACATGAAGCTAATACACAGTGGAGCCAGAATCCCAGACAATTCAGCTCCAGAGCTGGCAATGTTAACCACCTAGTAACAGTAACATATACCAGAGGAGTTAGATGTTGTTTCTCTTTGACTTTGAATCAGTAATCTTTTAGGATTGCAATGGCCTCTCATTTTTTATGTATTTATACTTTACTTTTACTGACACACAAATGCATATTTTTAAGGACTCTCAGTCTTAAAATTGATTTGCCAATTTAGATAAAATATATATAAGGAAGCTACCCAACTATGCACAAAAAAGCTTAACTCTTTATTCACATACAAATTGAATGCTCTCCCAATTCTATCCATATGTGATCCTTACACAATTTGAAACGCTTTACATCTTTCTTTCTAACATAGTAGAACATGTCAACTGTGATTTTCCTCATTGACCCTCATGGCATCCCATACAGGTAAAGAACTAAGATAGAAGCAGAGTCAGATCTTTCTTTCAGTCATTCACTCACACGTTGAGTCAGAAACACATGCACTGAACATGATTACCATGTGCAAGCCATTGTCTCAGAGGCAGGGAGGTTTACAAAATGAATAATGTCCCTTGATGGTTAATTTTACATATTAACTTGGCGAGGCCACCATACCCAGATATTTGGTCAAATACCGGTCTAGATGTCACTGTAAAGGTATTTTTTGGATGGGATTAGCTTTTTAAATCTGTAGAATTAGAGTAAAGCAGATTACCCTCGATAATGTGGGTGGCCAACTTCACCACTACACAGTATATTCATGTAAGAAACTTGCACCTGTACCCCTTAAATATATAAAAATAAATAACTAAACAAGATAATTTGGATGAGCCTTGTCCAATTAGTTGAACTCCTTAGGCAGAAAAGATTGAGGTCCCCCAAGAAAGAATTCAGACCGCCTTTAGACTTTAGCAACATCAGCTCTTCTCTGGGTCTCCAGACTGCTGGTCTGCCCTACAGATCTCAGACTTGCCAGGATCCATGTGATATGTCTCTCTCTTTCTCTTCCAATAGATAGATAGATAGATAGATAGATAGATAGATAGATAGATAGATAGATAGATAGATAGGATGATATATATTCATAGATGATAGATAAGCTCTATCTTTATCTCTATATCTCTATCTCTATATTTCTATCTCTGTCTCTGTATCCACTCACACATCTTATTGATTCTGTTTCTCTGAAAAACACTGACTAATACAAGTCCCCTCCAGAACCATCAGATCAGGCAGTGGGGGGTATTCTTAAAATTCACCCAGTGTCGATGAGATGTAGACAGAGGGTGCTCTCTCAGGCTGCCGCTGGGAGTAGAGATGTTGCAGTCGCTGTGAGGAGCAATATGTCAATATCCAGGTCACTCATCCTGTGACCTGGCCTCAGAAGAACAACCTGGAAGGACTGCAGAGCCAAACCCACTGGGAATCTGCCGAGTGGACCAAAATGATTGCCAAGTGCATTTACACAAAGATGCCACTAAGTGAGACAATTTCAAATCTATCTCAAATCATTCAAGAATGAGAGAGAGACCTAAGTCATATTCATTCATGATATGCTTAAAAAAAAAAAAAAAAGAAGCCGGTGGGGGCCATGCCTAGCACTTTGGGACTCCATTGCCTTGGGAGGAGCAGTCACTGCTCCTGCTTACCAGCCACCCAAAAATGGCCTGTTGTCCTCACAGCCAGAGCAAAAAGCCTACATTCACGACATAAAGAGAAGAAAGCTGCTAGAACAGTGTCTTCATATAAGTGCTTGACAAATACAAATATTAGCTATGAATAAGGACATAAAACTATACGTTTCACTGTTTTTATTTTAAGCAACTTGCTACATAAAATGCCTGCCTTTACCCTGCATATGGTGGTGCCAAATGAGCCCTTTGGATGGAACCAGCCGGTTCTGCTGAATAGTCCATTGACTCAGACATAGCTTGATTTACTCTTTTTCCACCAAATTAACAAATGGTGGATATTTGTCAGTCATTAGGCAGTTGGTAAGAGGACCACTCTCATTCTTAAACACACAACACACGACTATGTGAAATTTCACAATGAACAGTTGATTGCAACAGAAGTAAACTGAAATCAAATTTCTTCCTCAGCTTTCTTATTGTGTTCTTTTTATTTCCTACTGGGTCTTGATGAACTAAACTACTTTTAAAGCCTCATTTTTCCTGCCCCCTACTGTAGATCAAAACAGAGCCCTTCAAATTCATCACAGGGAGCTCATGGTTGGCACAAAACAAACACCAAGAGGTATGTTTCATTACATCCTCAGTGATCTCTTAGAGTGTCGTATAATGAAGAACATGAATTTCTGGCAGGTAACTTGGCACTCTTCCAGAGGTCAGTCTGCCAGATTCATTTGTAAAGCTTTAACATTTTCTATACTTTTGAACTAAACAATTCCACATCTTAGAAATTATCCAAAAGGCAAAATAATATCATAAGACATATGGAATGATTTAACTGCATTATTTTCTCAATTTTTGAGAAAGAATTTGTGTACCTTCTCTATTAAGAACAATGGGGCTTATGTTTGTTTTTGCTTATTTGTTTATGTGTGTGTTTTAAGCGCCTGAGCTTTAGGGAGAAGAAAACTCAAGTCAGAACTTTGAGCCTGCCCTTTTAAAGAGCCACAAGATATGAGGAAGTCACCTGGTTTCTTTGGGTGCCAGCTTTCAGATCTGCAAAACGGCAATAATATATGCCTGCCTTCCTCAATGTTCATTACAGACCCTTGCACACCTACATTTCAATAGTAATAGTCAGTAAATGCAGTCAGTGTATTTTTGAAGGAATGGGTGGATCCACAATTGAACAACTGAATAAACCATCCAGAGTCTCCCCATGGAGCTGGCTGGTCATGGTGAGGATGCCAGGCTGTCCCATGGACTAGAGTCCTCCATCTTGGCCACAGGTTTCCTGAGCTGAGAGAAATCACAAGGAGCTACCACACCTTCATCCTCCCTCTCTATCTGACCAAAGACTTGTTCCATTGTCCCATCCTAGTTGATGAGACTTAAAGTCTCTTTAGAGAAAGAAGCCTAATGCCGTACACCTACGGCTCTCGAGTCCAGGCACTCGAGCTGGAGCACCTCAGTTAGTGAGCAATTCTCATGGCTCAGGACTTCACTCTATTTCTTAAATACTGGATGAAGACAGGATTTACATCATCGAGTACTCATGCTGAGAAACAAGACCACAGGCTATGCAGCCATCACTTCAAGTGCTTATCGTATGTTAGAGATACAACCTCTGCATTTATTGAGAAGAAAGTGGAGTCTGACAGTAACTGCTACAAGGATTTCACTAAGAGTCCTGACAGCTGTCCCTCAAACATTCCTAACAACCCTATGATCAAGTGAAAACTCTTAAAGTGACCTACAAAGCCTTTTGTAATCTGCCCCTGCTTACTCCTCTGGCCTCATTTGTGGGTACCTCATGTTAAGACACACCAAAAAGTCTGTAATTTCTCTACTCTACATGCTCCCCCTTGCCTCTGGGCCTTCACACATGGTTTTCCTTCTGCCTAGAACATTCTCCCTTCTACTTGGCTAGTTCACACACACACACACACACACACACACACGTACATGTAGATAGATAGATAGATAGATAGATAGATAGATAGATAGATAGACAGACAGACAGACAGATAGATATTTCTCATCAGTCTGACTCCTGTATCTCTTTCTTAATTAGTTTTAAACTCAAGCAGGAAAGAAGAGTGCTATTTATAGACTTCTTCAACTTACGACCTCAGCATCTGTGAGTATACCAAAGAAGATTTGCAATGCACAACCAGATATTTAATAGAAGTTGTTTCTGGGCACGTTTGGCTATATTTTATAGTTTTCCTGATAGAAATATATGTTGCTAAAATTTTCATGCTCCAGTCTCTACTGAAAAATAACTGTTTCATTTTAGATTTCCACCTGCCTTGATGAGCTAGGATTTAAATTCAAGTCAGCCTTCTTCCAAAGCCCATGCTTTCACAATGTGACCATATGATTTACTACTCTTCCCAGTTTGGGTTAAAATTACTTCTTTTAATTCCACACTCTCCACATTTATCTCTCAGATCCAGCTTACATTCACTGCCTAACTTTCCTTTCCTCTTATCCTTTCCCAGGGGTGAACCTTTAAGGAAAAAAAATTTTGAATAACAATAATCAAGGTAGTTTTGAGGCATGAAGCACTTGAATACTAAGCTCTTAGAGTCTGAGCTTTTAATACAATAAAATATTTGCTGGAGATTGGATCAGAAAAGGGTGTGTAGGTTACAGTCAATTTAAAGTCCACTATTGCTCACAGAAAGTATTCAATAAATATCAGCTGATGAACATTTGAAGATGCATTCCAGAGTACTAAGGAAGATAATTTTCCAGCTGAGAGATTTAAATGTTAGGAGATTTAAAATAGCCAGCAAGGTCTCCTTTTATGATGTGCCATCTTTAACTGGGAAAGCAGCTAAAAGAATGAGAATACAGGTCAAACAACACGGTTAGAAAGGAAGGTGAGCAAGATTTACCATTATTTTACTGCACAGGGACACTGTGTCCACCCTGAATGCACCCCTCAGGCAATGTGAATATAAAGTTTTTTACTATAGCAATTCAATGACTAGTTTTTTATTGAAAGGCATATCTATTGCACCCAAACTCCTGTCATTCACAGTGGCTTACCCAATAAATTTCTGGATCAGTGAGTTAGACAGATAAATAAAATAAGAAAAACTAGAAAAAGAAGAAACGGAATGTTTTCTACTTACCTATACCTGTCCCTCTGGGCGCCATTCATTTTTCCCCCACAAAGAAAGAAATTGCTTCTTTAAAATAATCAACTGAATTAAGTCAGCCACTGATATTTTTAAAATTCGGACCTCTGCTGAGAGCGTCACCTGTTCCATTTTGCCACACACCATTTCCATTTCTCAGCAGCACTCTCTCCCTCGCTGTTGGCCTTGGCACAGTTACACTGGGCTTTCTTTTTCTTTCTAAAACAGTCTACACTCTCAGGCATCCATGGTGGCTGCAGAATAATGGCCTGCAGATGCCCCATGGTCTAATTCTCAGAACATTGTGAGTATATTTCTCCCCATGGCAAAAAAGGACTTTGCAGATATACTTAAGATAAATGACCTTGAGATGGGCAGATTATCATAGGTTTTTCAGGGTGGTCCAACCTAATCACATGAGTCCAGAAAACCAAACAAACGGCAGTGCGAGAAGCACTCTGTCCACCGTTACTATCTTTGAAGATGAAGGAGGGGGCTACAAGGAAAGGAATGCAGATGGCCTTTCTTGGCTGGAAAAGGCACAAAAATTGATTGTCCCCTAAAGCCTCCAGAAAGAAATGCACTCTGCCAACACCTTGATTTTAGCCCAATGAGACCCACGTCAGACTTTTGATCTACAGTTATAAATTTGTATTGTTTAATCTACCAAGTTTGTGGTACTTTGTTACAGCAAATATAGTTCCATATGTATTCCCCTCTACCTAGAACATTCTCTCCTACCTCTACTACATGGTAAATGTTTCATTCCCTTCTGTTCCTCAAATATCATCTTCTCCATGAGGACTTTCCAAGGACATCCTCTTGTAAAGTTCTTTGATGGGCTACTCCATCCTCTTTGCTCCCAAATCTTCAAATATTCACCTCAAGTGGGTATATTGTGATTATTATTATAAACAGAACTCCATCATCTCCCTATACTATGTATCTTTAATAGCAAAGACCATGTGTTCTCATCTAAGTTCAGGGTCTAACACATAGCAGGCAGTCCCTGATATCTGAACGAACAAATGGATGAAAGGATGTTTATAACACTTCTAGTTACAGACTGGAATTCTAAAAGAAGTCAAGGCAAACAGAAATGAAATCAGGCTATAAACATGTAAAACCATTTGTAAAATATCAAAATAGGATCCGAATACTCATTTTTCTAGGTTTATAATATTCCATGAATCACTGCTATGCTACAGTACCATTTAGGAAAGAAAAAGATTGAGTGTTTAATGATCTCATAAGAATTATCTGCTAAGTTTGTTAACTATTAGGTAGGACGGGAAAAGTCTTCTTTTCTTTGGTGAGACCTGAACACCCCACTCCCTGTCCCAGTCTTAAGTGACAGATTTTGGGGTTCTTAGTGCCCTTTAACTATCTAAAGATAGGACTGTGGTTCTCCAACTTTGCAGGCATCAGGATCCACCAGAGGGCCTGGTAAAACCCAGCTGCCAGGGGGTCTACCCTCAGAGTGTCTGATGCAGCAGGTCTGGAGTAGGGCCATGAAGTTTTGTGGTATTTTTTGGTGTTTGTTTGTTTGTTTGTTTGAGATGGAATCTCGCTCTGTCGCCCAGGCTGGAGTGCAGTGGCACAATCTCGGCTCACTGCAAGCTCCGCCTCCCAGGTTCAAGTGATCCTCCTGCCTCAGCCTCCCGAGTAGCTGGAACTACAGGCATGTGCCACCACGCCCAGCCATTTTTTTTTGTATTTTTGGTAGAGACAGTGTTTCACTGTGTTAGCCAGGATGGTCTCGATCTCCTGACCTTGTGATCTGCCCACCTTGGCCTCCCAAAATGCTGGGATTACAGGCATGAGCCACCACGCCTGGCCTCAAGTTGTATTTCTGACAAGTTCCAGTGATACAGACGATGCTGGTTAGAGAACACACTTTGAAAACCAATGTTCTAGGTCATAGATCACCCTGGATCTCTGGTTCTGACCACTTCTGGCTTCTCTGGACAACCAGTCTGAGACCTCACTTCTGAGTCCAGGCACTGGCTGGGTGAGGTAGGATTAGGTAAATACTAATTTCCTTCCTCCTTTCCCTGACCACCCAGAACTATTTCTGATGGAACCAGACCCTCATTTAGCTTCAGGTTTCCCAATGCTTATTCTTTTCCATTGACAATGGCAACACCTCTCCCTTGACTGAACCCCAGAGCTTGATGATTAAAACAGATCAGCCACAGCATGTGGGCCTGGGAAGCACAGGGCTGTCAGACAAGTATGGAAAATTCAACAGATTTGAGGGCAGATCTGACAAGATTGCATTACAATCAGTCATCTGTGTCCCGAGTACTTCAGGCTTAACTCAAACCAAAAAAACAAAAACATTAACTTCTTTACCAGAAGTAAAACATTGTTTCTAAGCAAGTGGGAAAGCAGCAAAAAGAATGAGGACAAGGTGAAACAATATGGTTAACATTTCCAAAATATACCTAAAATTCTCTTCCAACTCTGCGTGGCTTGGCAGTGTTATTTACATCTGGAAACAAAGCGACAAAAGCCACTTTTCCTCATTTTCCACGATTTAGCTTGATCGTGCTCTTTCAGACTTAGAGCTGTCCCAGACTCCTGCCCTGACAACACATCCCACACCCAAACAATCTACTCCTTTCTCCCCTCCCCAAAAGTGAAAACTCAGTGAGATAAAGCAGAGGTTCTGGAGAAAGAACAAGAAATCCCATCCAGAAGACTACAGTGAGTCAAGCTGAGTCTCTACAGAATGACCATCTGCAGAATGAGCAGGGAGAAAGCATCAGATTCTCTCTGAGAACTACAGATACCCACTTATGGGAAGGAGTCCCCAGGATGAATGGATAAATCTCTTTTATGGCTCTGATGGACATCCAAGTACTTCATGACTGTGTCCATAGGGTTACCCCACCCCACCCCCCTGGACCACTGACATTTGGGACCTAAACAAAAGGGAGCTGGTCACCAAAGCAAAAATATTCCAAATTTCACCACATTCCAGAGTGCAACAGATTATTTTTCAAAACTGCCTGCTATTTATTACTAGCTACCGAGCGCTGGCCTAGACAACTCCTTCAAGTTAAATCTGAAATGGGCTTTGCTGCTTTAAGGCCTCCGAGAGCTGAATATAATATATGCAGCTGCATTTCAGCCCTGCTCTCCATGAAACAAGAAATGTGAAATTTTGCTGCTGATTCCCAATAGTCCTAAATTCATAAAAATGAACTTTTGCAGTCATTTGAATAATATTTTTAAATGTATTCAACATTACATTCAAATCCCCTCCCAGGACTGTGTTTTCATTCCAGCCCAGCCGCCACAGACCTCCATACTCGGCAGAATTTTCAGCCGTGCATAAATACAAGCGCATCTACCCTGGTGAAATTTCACGTACACAGGGAGATTATTTTTAGTTATGGAACCCAGTCAAAACTTTGTATAAAGCAAAATCAACCACGAGCAAAATTGGTAGACAAAATGATGATGTTCTTATTTTTTCATCTATTTTTATATTCTTTGTAGACATTTCTAGACATGAGTCAAGAGAAGCAAATGCCTTAACAAAGGGAATTTTGATGATAATGGTGACATCACTAGCCAAGTTATTCCTTGACTTTTTGGTTAAATATAAAATCCATATGTAGATAAGATCACATCTACCTATATGTTTCACTTTTCAAAAATGTCAAAGTTAGCTGGGCATAGTGGCTCACGCCTGTAATCCCAACACTTTGAAAGGCTGAGGTGGGAGGATCACTTGAGGGCAGGAGAGGCTGAGAGGGGAAGATCCCTTGAGCCCAGGAGTTCAAGGTTACAGTGAGCTATGATTGCACCACTGCACTCAAGCCTGTGTGGCAGAGCAAGCTGCTGTCTCAAAAACAAACAACAAAAGTCAGAGTAGAGGTAGTCTGCCTTTCTGAGAAAAGGAAAAATAAAGCTTTCATCAGATAAATAGTCAAGCAAAAATTATTGAACACCCACCAGAATGGAAGCCCCCTAAGGACTGAGACTTGGTCTTTGTTGTTCACTGTTGTAGCCTCAGCATCCACCACAATGACTGGCATATGGTAAGTGCTCAGTAAATCCTGTGCTCACATGCTCCAGGGTGTGGCCACCTCATCAACATGCTAGACCATATCGGTCAGTTATTGCCACAACAATGCTGTGTGTCACACAACCACAGAATCTCAGTCTAACACAACAACAAACATTTATTTCTTGCTCACAGATCTGTTGTTTGGCTATAATTTAGCTGATCCAGGTTGGCTGAGCTGGGATTCAGATAGGCTCTACACGTCTGTTATCCTCTTTGAACCAACAGCATTTGAAACACTATCTTCTCCTAGAGAAAGAGAGGAGTACAAGGGGCCAAGCCAATCCACAAGCTCTTATAAAGTCTCTGCTTTCATGTCAGATAATATCCCACTGGCCAAAGCAAGTCACATGACCAAGCCTAGCCTGTGTCTCCTCCCATAGAGGTAGAGTCAGAGAGGGTGCAAATATCTCCCATAGGCTAGCATTTCTAAAACTTGAATAAGGTACTTTCCTTTTAAAGAAAAAAAAATCCTCAAGGACCACCAGGGTTGCCCAGTTATTTTTATTATAACTCACTTAAATATATAGAAATACAAAATGATTTATATGCTTGTAGTCTCATACCACTATAAAATAAATGCACAAATTAACCCAAAACTGCAAAGCCAATAAAACTCAAAATAACATTAGTGCCATGTAAAGGATTATATTGTTTTGCTGAAACTAAGTTGCTGCTTTCGATTTGAATATGGTGCTGACTGCAATGGCCCAGATTCCCTTGCATTCATCATGCTTGAGCTGCCACGTGCCACATAAAGACCCCATTTCCCGAACATTTTTCTCTCTTCTAAAAACAGCACTCTGTGATATCATTTGGCCTATACTTGACGCAGATGCATTATTTTTATATTAAGCCTATTTTTTCTCATTAGACCATGACAATTAATGAATTTCTACTCAGGACCGACCAATGCTTCAGAAAATCCAAATGCACTAAAAATGAATGAGTAGAGGAATAGGTGCTTGTGGTATTAATATCATCCAGATGATCTGGAATAAGGAGATAAAGGGACATATTTTTTAAGATCATTATTTAAATGAAACTTCAAATTTTTCCATCTGTTGCCTCCACGCTGTTCTCATGGTTTCTTCCAGTCGCAGTTGCCAACATGTCCACTACAGCCCCAAGCAATGCTCTAAAAGCTCAAAACTACTCTTGAAAGCCTGTTTCAAAGGAAATAGACCGGAGAGATTAGGAAGAGGGAGGCCTGAGAAAGAAAATATCGTTTCACAGTCAGGGTGGACAGCTGCCAGCTTCTGCCTTCCCAGCATTCACACCTGACTTCCTTTAGTGACCTAAGGGGATGGGCAGAATGACCCAGCCAACTTGCTCTTCCAGGAATTTGAATCTCCAGGGAAAAACTTCAGGATGGAAAACAGCTCCTGATTCATCCTGAGGTGAGTCCTGAAAAGACTATCCCTTAGTTTCCCAGGATTTAGAACCCCAGAATTGCCCCCACTTCCTTTTGAGACCAGGTTCATGTACAATTCATGCTTTTCCCTCAATCCTGGGAACGGCTCCATGGCCTATAGCGGATTCCTTTTTGGCTTCAGTAGCCAGAGTTGGTTTCTGTGCCCCAACTGATAAATATTCCAGCATGAATTTCTAAACATAAACAACCTCAAACAAGGCAATGATTACACGAACAAATGCAACTGTGTTTGCCTGTAGGTTCCCAAAACAGAAGTGATCTCATCCCCAAATGCTGTTTATGCTGTATATTCAGCTGTCACTGCCCTAGAGTTAACCCTTCCTCATCTATCCTGCAGCCCCAGAAATCTGGGAATATCTACACCAAGAGGAGAGAGTACTAGCAACACCCACTCCCCAACACTGCCAGGGCTCAGCGGAAGGGTCACTGGATGCTTGTACGAGTCAGGTATATGTTCCTTTAACCCAGCCCCATGTCCCTGAAACAGATGCCACCAGGGCAAGGCAGGCCGAGGCAGAATGAATGGATGGCTCCCCACACCTCCACGGCACCACTGGACCCAGGTCCACCAAATACAAATAATACCTGCTGAATCACTTTCAGTTCTTTTGTTCTTTGTATGAACATCATTCACTCCCTTTCTTAGACACTTGTTGAGCCCTTTCTACTTCTACAAGTGATGCAGGTCCAAAGCAAACAGCTTCCACAGACAGAGAGCCCCTTGGGGATAGCAGCTAAAGCTTATTAACCTCTGAAACCTCAGGGTCAAGTGCAGTGTCTACGGGTAGTAGCTGCTCCATGAATCTGGTGGTCTAATGATATGAAATGTACAAAAATTACATACCACACAGGAATGAAAACTTTCTTCACACCGTGTTTGAGCCAGTGTGCAAAGTCGAGGGTTGTCAGCGGGAAGCGCCCTAGAAGCTGTGCTTTATTCTTTGGCGCTTTACTCTTCCCTAAGTGTCTCCCCATCCACTCATGCCCTCGCTCATTCAACTAGGATTTATGGGAACCCCAGCCTTGCTTCTCTGACGTGTCTTCAGTGGAGTCTAGCCTACAATGGAGTACCAGATTTGACAATTCTTCTTACCTCGGCATAAAAAAAAAAAAAAAAATCAAGAAACCTCAGGCAATGGACTCTACAGCACAGGAGGAACCAAAAAGCTGAAAAGCAGCAGGGGCTTTGAGGGCTGAAGCGGGAGTGGAGAAAGAAGAAAGAAACAGTTGGAGAGATGTTCTCCAGGCTTGAAATAGAAATGCTGAGCGGCTGCAACAGATTTCGATCTGCTAATCTGAAAAGTCACATTACTTCTTGGTCCTGATGTGAATCAGTGAGGTTTTTTTTTTTTTTTTTTTTTTCATATCCGCCCATATATTTCCACTGCTGCATACGCAGGCGCCACCACCCAAGGAAGCTGCTTTGCAGCTTGCCTGTTACCTCAGGGCAGTGTGACAGCAGGCAGAGCGCGGATGTGAACAACTCCAGGCACTCAGCCTTCTGTCCGAGCTACCAACAGATCCCCAGGAATGCTTGCTACAAACCTTTGGGAGGTTATTCCTGTGTGACTGATTGCTTACAAACGAAACAGAGGCCTTTAGTACATTGCGGAGAGACACAAAGGTCAGGGCATTGAGGCTGCACATGTTTGGAATTCAGCTTTCTTTGTTCTCTACCACCTGCATCCTCCATCCAATGTCATCCCAATTTCAAACTCCCCAGGGCTACAGGAGTTTGCTACTGGAGGCACTAATATCATAAATATCACAGCTATGCTGCCTCAAAAGTAAAATTTTAGTGTGGGCAAGGTGGTGTGTACCTATAATCCCAGCACTTTGGGAGGCTGGGAGGATCGCTTGAGGCCAGGAGTTCAAGACCAGCCTGGGCAACACAGCGAGACCCTGTCTCCACAATAAACATTAAAATAAGGTAATAAATAAATAAATTTCTTGCACATTTCCATACCACATTTCCAAGGAGACAAGAGTGGGTTGTGGGTTTCTTGACAATTTTTATAACTATATATGATTTTATAACTATATATGGCTCTCAATTATTCATGAGAAGACAAATAAGTAAGCCTTTAGAAAACCCTTAGGATTTTTTCAGCTATTAGTTTTACCCTCCTGGACCCAACTCACAGCACTAACAAGTAGTAAAATGAGCCATTTCTTCATTCCCCACTTCCCTGAAGGTGAGGCCAATAAATACTGAAATGAGGAAAAGGCAGGCAGGCCGGGAAAGCCTGGAAGGAAATGTCACAGGTCATGTGCTCCACAAATGTCACAATAACTTTGAACTAGAAATAACTTTTGTCCCCAAGAGAGCCACTCCCTCCTCACTCAGCCTTCCTGAAATATATTTTACATTCTAGGATCTCATTCATTTGCTAGCAGGATCAGCGTACACTTTTTACCCAAGGTAAGACAAGGTTTGTATCTCTAATACCATCTTACAGTTATTCAAGCATTTGTTCAGCAATTCTAGAATCTTATTGCATTACTCGCAGTCGGCACTCACTGTGTGAGTGGCATGGTGCGCGGCCCAGACAATACACGAAGAACAAGATGACTGAGGCATAGCCTGGGAGGCAGTCATTCATGACACAAATAGCTATTTAGTGACCATTGTGACATAGCTTTAAAAGAACACAACTTGTGAAATCCATTTCCTTTCAAGACTTGGCCTTAGAGAAGAGAGGGAAAACCCCCAGCAAGGCGGGTGTGTGCCCACAGGTTAACGTGCCTTGGGGCATGTCTGAATAGGAAGCTTCCACCTAATTCTTTCTTGTACTCTGGGAAAGCAGCATGAGCTCTGCACCAAAATGCACAAATTTATGTTAAATAAAAATATTGGGGAAAACGCTTCAAACAAAGCACAACATTTCAGAAAGAGAGTGCTCACAGCCCCAACTCATGAATGAGGCGGTTGGCCTGACATTGTCCTTGATGTCATCCTTCCATAGTTCTCGTCACCTTCCAGCCTCTAAGCTCTACCCATCTCCATTTGCCTCTGGACACCTACCTCCAAGCTCATTTCTACTAATTCTAACAGAGGTATTGGGTGAAAATGGCCTGGTCAGAATTGTTTGCATTTTAAAGGAAGAGTCCAGAAGACTGAAATAAATCTTTCAGATTCTAAAAGTGGAAATGAAAAAATTATCTCCTTGGCCCATCAAACCATCTCCAATAGAGTCCCCCAAACCACTGCCCATTCCTAACCCATGGAGAGAAATGGGTCCACTTCTCATATGTGCAAACCCTGAGTCTGTGTCTTATTTCTACGTGTGCTCATTTCCAGCATGCTGGCCTCTGAAGCACCCCTGAGGTGACAGGAAAACACGTGAAGCCATTTTAAAATAACAACTGAACCCAAAGTGGCAGGCTGTGTCAAGATATCAAACTCAGATCAGGTATCACTGAAAAAATGTTACTCAAACGCTTAACCTTGCTGTTGTTGTTTACTCGTCCTTCAACTGTATACTTTTAAAGTGACACAGAATCAGTTTTGTCCCAAACACACACACACACACACACACACACACACACACACACGACTGTCCTTATATGACCTTGACATAATTTTAACAAGGACTTTCCAGGAAGAGAATCTAGTAAAGCACCACTAGGCATTATCTTTCTGAATCATCATAACTGCCTCTTGCTACCATAAAAAACTGGTAATTGTTGAAGAATGGGAGAACGTAAGCCAGATTCAGAAAGTTAAACATATACCTGTGAGGCAGCCTAAGCAGTATCATTTATACCCTCTGGAATGTGTAGCCCCAGAGTCCACTTCAGATATTATTGCAGTAACACACCTCACTATCCTGCAGCAGGAAGCAGGCACCCCACAAAACGGGGAGCAGGTAGAGAATAAAGAACTAAACCAAATCACATCTAGCAAACAGACTTCCCCTGTCGTATTCTCCCAGGCTCTGTTTTTCCTGCCCTTCTCTCTTTCCTGGTCTAATACAATTATTTTCCATCTGGCTTCACAATGCCAGAACCCTTTTTCTCACAGGCTCCCCCTTTGCTCTGTTCCGTTGAATTGCATTTCCATTTCTAGTCCTCCAGTTCTATCGGTCTGGGTCTACACAAGTGGCTTTATCTTCCAGTGTTTCACCCACAGACATACATGAGAACTAGTTTTGCAACCTACCACCACCCAAAGCCCAAAATATTTAAAGGAGAGTGAGAGAGAGAGAATACTTCGTGTACCTACACGCAGGAATACACCACAGTAGAAGCGTATCAGGCATCAAGAGGCTGGGCACAGACTGACAGGCACCAGACCAGCAGTGATCAGGGAGATCTCACGCTCCCCCACTTAACCCTCCTGTGGCTGCCCAGTGCACCTGGAAAAAACTCCCCCTCCCTCCATGGCCGACTCTGGGTGTCCTGGCCTTTACCTCCATCTCCGGCCTCATTCACAGCATCCACTATTTCTCCTCCATGCTCAAGCCACTCCGGCCTCTCTCCTGTTTCTTGCGTAGGCCACGCTCTATCCCATCTCACGGCCTCTGCGCTGCTGTTTTCTCTGCCTGGAATGTTCTTTTCTCTGTTCTTTTCTTCACAAGGCTCAATTTGCTATTGTCTCAGGTGTCAGCCTAGAAATCACCTTCTAATCCCTAGAAAGGCCACCTTTGGCTACCCAGTTTAAAGTTGCCTCCCTACCCCTGCCCACACTCTCTAGATTCCACCACTCTGTTGATTTCCTCCATTCTAGCTCTTACTTCTAAAATAATCTAGCTTTTTAAAACACATTTCTGTCTTGAGCACTGCAATATTTCTTCGTTTTTTTCCTCTCTTAGGGTCCCACTTGAGGAAGAACACAGTCATATTTAAATGTCTAGCCCATAGTATCTGCTCAATAAATATTTGCACAACAGGATACTTAATTTAAAAATTAACTTGTGTTTCTTTTTTTTTTTAATTTCTCTCTCCCCTGTTCCATGAAAGTAGCCAAGCTGACTTCTCTTGGAAAAAACCTTGTTTCTCAAGCCCCAAGTGATGTTGCTAGCAAGGTATTTTCCTTCCTGACTTTTTTCCTAAAGTCTGAGCTCATTGAAAATATTAGCCAAGTGCTCTTAAAGACAACAGGGATATGGGCAAAAATTAGCTGACATCAGCAAAATAGAAGGGTTGTGGCAGAGATAGGTGGGCAAGCACTAAAGAGCCATAGTCCCCCCACGGTGTCGAGTTGTTGCCAGGAACTGGCTGCTCAGCTACGGCCCTTTCCCAGCTCACTTCGCAGCACCTACATGAGGCCACGTGATTAGTTCTCACCAATGGAAAGTGAGAGGAAGCGATGTGTGTCTCTGCCTGGCCAAAGACTTCATTCTCCGTATTCTTCTTTCCTCCTTCCACATGGTGGGGGTGAAGAACTGTGAAGCCCTGGAGGATGGTAGCTTCACAAGATGCAAGCAGCCTGGATCCCTGAGTCAGTGCCTGGAGGGAAGCTGTTCAATCAGAATATGTACATTTAACACTGCTTGAGGGAAGATAAACATTTGTTTTGTTAAGCACTGAGGTTCACAGGTTGTTTGTTTCAACAGTTGTCCACCAGGATTAGTGCCAGCTAGATGGGCTGGGAGATACAATGAGAGGGGTAGAATCTGACCACTACTTGGTGACAATGTCCTGAGGCCATGGCAAAGTTCAACTGTGGTACATTGAGGACGTCTGGACCCTCGGCCCAGGTCTGGGTCCCTCTTTTCACCTGTGTTCCACATATCTCAATTCTGGTGCAACCCTGATATGGAAAGGGGCCTCAAGAATGGCTAAGATCCCATTTTTGGACTGAAATTTATACCTGCTACATTAGTTAAATAAATGAATAAATAAATAGAAATTAATAATGCCACAGTCCAAAGCACTTGAAGGCAAAAACATGCCAGATACTCATAACCAAAAAAAGTATAAAATCAATAAAATTCAGTTAATCACCAGCCATACAATGCCACAATGAGAATTTGCTGATTGAAACTAGTATGTGGATGTCTTTTAAACACCTCTGACTGTATTCCCAACACACACTATTCAATTTTTTTAATGAATATTTATTGAGCACTTACTACATGCCAGGTGCTTTTCTGCATGTTTGAGATACATCAATGTGTAAAGCTGACAAAAGTATCTCCCCTCATGGAGCTTATGCTCATAGAATACTAATACACACACACATACACAGTGTTTAGAATAAACTGAGTTGAATTCCCTAACCTACAGAACTGATAGGATGATAAGACTTGGGCAAATCAGTAGTGACTTTCTAATAGTATATAAAAATAACCCATATCATCTTCTAATTGTTAGGTAAAAGCTCTAATTGCCAAATGAAATGTTCTATTTTTTATTAAATATACAAGAAGCCAAACAGGATCCTTACAATAAGTAAAAAAATTTAAAAACTTGACATAGAGAATATAACATATTGTTATTAGGTAAAACAAAAATAAAATATATAAAGGAAAGCATATTTTGAGGACATTTTGATGGGAAACAGCAACCAGTTGAAAAATACATATTACAAAATATTGGATAAGAAATTCAGTTCTGGCCAGGTACAGTGGCTCACACCTATAATCCCAGCACTTTGGGAGGCTGAGACAGGCAGATTACTTGAGGATAGGCATTCAAGACTAGCCTAGGCAACATGGCAAAACCCTGTTTCTACTAAAAATACAAAAATTAGCCGGGCCTGGTGGTGGGCACCTGTAATACCAGCTACTTGGGAGGTTGAGGCAGGAGAATCACTTGAACCTGAGAGGCAGAGGTTGTAGTGAGCCGATATTGTGCCACTGAACTCCAACCTGGGTGACAGAGTGAGACTGTGTCTCCAAAAAAAAAAAAAAGACATTCAGTTCTGGGAGAAGGCTGGGACTTCAGTTTCAGTTCAGAAAAATACCAAGACTACAACCACTCAAAAAGTGCACTGAAAAAAAAAAAAGGAAAAAAAAAAAAAAAAACCTTTCCAGGAGGCCCAAGATCATGACCATTCCCAAGGGAAGAAGGGGAATTTGAGTTAGACCAGAAGAGCCCTGGAGTTAGCACACCAACCCCCAAATTAAGAATGAATCTCACTAAGGACAGAAGGGCTTTGGTCCAGGCTCGAAATAAACAACTTCTATTTATTTGTCCTACCTATTCTCACTTTATATCTACGCCCACCAAAGAAACTCTCTTCTCTCTTCCTTCTTTTCTTTCCAGGCAATCTCATTCACTCAGATGGTTACAATTATAATCCATCACCTCTTAAACACCCCACCTCCACAATCCTGAACACCAAGCCCATATTTCCAGATGTCTAGTTGGCCTCTCCACTTGAATGTCTCACAGGAACACATATTCACTGTATCCTAAACCAGGCTTGTCATCTTCCCCAACAAGCCTATACTTCCTTCAGTGTCTCCTGTCTCCGCTAATGGCTCCACTGTCCACCCAGAAACTTCAAAGCAACCTTAACACTTCCTCATTCATTCCCCACTTGCGTACAATCAGTTCCCAACTCAAGCAACTCTTCCTCTAAAATGCTTTTAATATCTAGATACTTCCCATCGTCTCCAAGGCCAACACCTATCCTATAGAGGCCAAACTGCTCCACTCCAATCCCACCTCAGGTTCCCCATGCTCCCAGGACAGAGTCCAAAATCCAAAATCATTTACCTAGGCCTACATTGTCCTGCCCTCCTCCAGCTTCATCATGGTCTGTCCAGCCTTCTTCCGGTTCCTGGAAGGTGCCCATTTCCTTTCCATCCTAGGCTTCGGCTAAGCAGCCTCTGCTGTGCTGGTTGCTCTGCCCCAGCCATTCCCCCAGCCAGCCCCTCCTCCTCAGGCCTCAGCTCCCCTGCCCTCTCAACACACATCAGATAAAGTCCCCATACCACATTTCCACTGCACACTGCACTTTTCCTTCCTGGCACGTATCATAATAACTATAATTAAATAATTCATCGTACACAGTTGACCCTTGAACAGCCCGGGTTTGAACTGCGCAGGTCCACTTAATTGTGGATTTTTTTCAACCCATCATGGATGGAAAATATAGTATTCATGGGATGAGAGACTTTTTGCATTCACGAGTTCCACAGGGCTGACTTTGGGGACCTGAGTATGAGCCAATTTGGCATCCACAGGGGTCCTGGAACCAATCCCCTGCTTGTACCGAAAAACAACCATAATTAGTTGTTTCTTTTGTTTTCCCTACCAGATATGTTTCAAAGGAAGAGACTGTATCTGTCCTGATCCCTGTTGGACCCATGGTAGGAGCTTGATAGGTGACTGTAGAATGAATGGACATACAGCCTCCTGATCACTGCCTCCCTAGCATCCCCTCCTCTCTCACCCTCAGTTTGGCTCAGCTCAACTCCTGTGATGGCAGCAGTCCAACCCCAGCAATCCCCTAGTAATAAACTGAAACAGATCCTTCATGAATCTTTTCCAAATTAACCCAGATTCACTCACCACCTCCACATTCCCAGATCATGAATTTCCTCCTTCTTTTGGATGTTCATCTCACAAAAGAGTGGTTTTTGTTTGTTTTCTTTTCTTTTTTCTTTTTTTTTTTTTTTTTGAGACGGAATCTCGCTCTGTCACCCAGGCTGGAGTGCAGTGGCCCGATCTCGGCTCACTGCAAGCTCCACCTCCCGGGTTCATGCCATTGTACTGCCTCAGCCTCCTGAGTAGCTGGGACTACAGGCACCTGCTACCATGCCCAGCTAATTATTTGTAGTTTTTAGTAGAGATGGGGCTTCACCATGTTAGCCAAGGTGGTCTCTATCTCCTGACCTCATGATCCACCTGGCTCGGCCTCCCAAAGTGCTGGGATTACAGACATGAGCCACTGCACTTGGCCCCAAAAGAGTATTTTTATACGTAATCCATGTACGTGAGGTTAGTGTTGGGATAAGATGAACCTCCTAACAATAATGTCTGGTAACCACATGGTATTGTATACATTTTAATACATCCCCCACACCCTTTAGCTTATTACCCATAAAGCATACTTAGCAAAGTGCTTAAGTGGTTTGTTCAAGATAGTAAATGGTATGAAAAATCTGCCAGTAATTTATCCATTACATCCATTCTGTGAACTCTCAACAAAGCCTTCTGAATACATGAAATTCCCCTTCTTCCCTTGGGAATGGTCTCCTGTGGACATGATCCATGATCTTGGGCCTCCCGGAAAGGTTGGTTTGTTTTTCTGTGTACTTTTTCAGTGGTTACAGAGTTCTGGTATTGAACATTCGAAACTGAAGACTCAGCCTTTCTCAAAACTGAATTTCTTATCTTTTTATAGCAAAATTTTTCAATTGGTTGCTGTTTCCCATAGAAATTTCCTCAAAATATGCTTTCCTTTATATATTTTATTTTTGTTTTGCTTGTCTAACAATAGCAACAAGTTATATTCTCTCATGTGATCAGAACATGCTACATCCCATTTTCCTGAATCCCCCGAAGGAACACTAAGACAGATCCTATGGCCCAGATCCAAGTCCTAACCCATAAGCAACTACATCGTGGTTTTAAGTAATTGACCAAGTAGCCTCCACCATCTTGAAATGATAGCCTCAGTTTACCTGAGTTAGAAAATCTCTTTTTTTTTTTTTTTTACTGGATAAGTGATTTTTCAACCTTAGGAACATTTAAAGAATGAAATACTGAGATGATGAAATAGCTCAAGTTTACACTTCTGTGTTAAATTTAATAAGTTTTATAATATTGGAGACACTTTGCATGTATTTGGTATTTAGCTGTTTATAAAGTTTAAGAACATCTGACATTTAAAAGTCTGACAGATTTTCTTTGTAATTTCAATTTAAAATGTATGATGGCTTTAGACTTAAAAGTCTGAATATGAATATGCATCTAATACAAAATTTACTTATTTAACAAACAACTAGTAAGTACATTCCTTGTACCTAGAACCGGAAAAAAGCTAGAGCTAGCATAGCGTTTTGAGACTGAAAGTACAGCGTGTTAAGGGAGTTTGTGTACTGGTGTCATGGTCTAAATTGTGTCCTCTTTCCCTTCCTCCAGCCCTCTCCCAGTAAGTACCCTCTACCCTCCCATCAGCCCTGGGAAAGACGGCTGCTTCTTTCTATTACTATGCCTGTGTGACTTCAGCATTTCCTTTTAGCTCGTTCAGATTTCCAACACCTGGGGAACCATTTCCCTGTATGAAATCTCTGGTATTAGAAATACCTAGTGTGGTTTTGGGTTTTCCAACTGAATCCTAACTAATTTAGTCTACAATTCTCCTGAAGATACAAATATACAGAAAGTCAAAAACAGAAGCAAGTCAAGACTTACAATAAACCACACCATGGCCTGGGCAATGATTTCTTGGATATGACCCTAAGAGCACAGGCAACAGAAACAAAAATAGACAAATGGGATTTCATCAAACTAAAAAGCTTCTACGCAGCAAAGAAAACAATTGAGTAAAGAGATAACCTACAGAATGGAAGAGAATATTCACAAACCCTATATCTGATAAGGAGCTAATATCCAAAATATATAAGAAACTCAAACAACTCAAAAGCAGGAAAACAAATAACCCATTTAGAAATGGGAAAGGATGTGAATAGACATTTCTCAAAAGAAGACATACAAACGTTCATTGCGGCACTAGTCACAGTAACCAAGATATGGCAACACCCTAAGAGTTCATCAGTAGACAAATGAATAAAGAAAATGTGATCTATATAAACAGTAGAATACTGTTCAGCCTTAAAAAAGATGACAATTCTGTCATTTGCAGCAACATAAATGAACCTGGAAGACAGCATGCTAAGTGAAATAAGCCAGGCACAGAAAGACATATACAGAATAATCTCATTTATATGTGGAATCTAAAAACGTTAAACTCATAGAAGTAGAGTAGAATGGTGGTTACCAGAGGCTGGGTGAGGGGAGTGGAGGATGGGAGAATGGGGAGATGTTGTTCAAAGGGTGCAAAGTTTCAGTTAGACAGAAGGAATAAGTCTTAGGGATCCATTGCACAGCATGGCTAGTATAGTTAATGATAATGTATCATACATTTAAACATTGCTACAAGAGACTTTAAATGTTATCGTAATAAAATGATAAATATGTGAGGTGATGGCTATGTTCATTAGTTATATTTAATTTTGCACAATGCAAACATGTATCATATTATATCCCATTATATAAAACATCACATTATAGCCCATAAATATAAATAATTATTTGTCAATTAAAAATAAAATAAAATTTTTAAAGATGCACAACAAATAGTGTTGACAATGGAGCAGGTAAACAAATACTCTCAATTTGATGTTGATGAGAATATAAATTAATTTAGATTTTCTGCAGGAAAGCTTTGCAATATGAATCAAAAAATAAAATTTACAATTTGAGTCCTAGAATTCCACTCCTAGGAGTTATCCTAAGGAACTAATCAGACAAATGCTCAATATTTATGAACAAGGATATCCATTGCAATATTGCTTATAATAGTAGGAAAAAACCCTAAACAAAAATATCTATTAACAAAGAACTGGTTATTTTATGGGCATGTGCGTGCACACACACACAGAAATCCTAAGTAGCTGTTAAATTAAAATAATGTAGTTCTGTATTTCTTGACATGGACATATACCCATAACATAGATTGTTAAATGACAAAAGCAGGTTTCCAAACAGGATATATAATTTTTTTTTAATTTGGAAAGTACTTGTAATTAGGCCAGGTATGGTGGCTCATGCCTATAATCCCAGCACTTCAGGAGGCAGAGACAGGCAGATCACTTGAGGCCAGGAGTTCAAGATAAGCCTGGGCAACATGGCGAAACCTCATCTCTACTAAAATTACAAAAATTAGCCGGATGTGGTGGCACATGCCTGTAATTCCAGCTACTCAGGAGACTGAGGCACCAGAATTGCTTGAACCCAGGAGGCGGAGGCTACAGTGAGCCAATATGGCACCACTGCACTCCAGCCTGAGTGACAGAGCAAGACTCTGTCTCAAAAAAAAAAAAAGTAATTGTAATTATTTCATAACAGTAATTATTTCATAACAATTACAATTATTTTATAACAAATGATTATAACTATTTCTGAATGGTAGGAATTCAGGTGATTGGGGCAAAAGAAACATTCCATTAATAATAGTCACAAAATTACTTCTAGAACACTGTTTTAATGTCAATATGTAAATGTTTAAAAGAACAACATATATAAAATATTTGAAAAATTCAAATATTTGAAAAAAGTTATCACTCTGCATTTACATTATTTAATCCAAATTCACAAGAGTATTCATTTTTGATTTTCTCTTTTCTATTGTTTTCTGTCACTTTCACTTTTTTCAAGATGATCCATATTTATTCAACAGCAAAAACATAGTTAGCTCATTCATGGGGACCACTCTCTGGAAAAACCAGAGAACAATCCCTGTGGTCATGGAGTCAAAACTGCCTTAAATACTTTACCAATCTACTGTTTAAATGTCTAACAGCATATCTACAGCTCGCAAAGAAACAAACAATGGAATTACTGCCTTAGAAAACAACTCATCATGCATCTTTCAGCCATGTGGACAATGAAATCTATAAAAGAGAAATAACTACTGCAACCAAATGCAAAAATAGGTATCAATGTCCAATCAATTATTTTCCTCCTGCCTTGGGAGTCATCTCAGCTCATGGGCAGCCAGTTCACAATCCTATGTATCTTCAAAACTGGCAAGAATGGCTGCTACTGGGAAAAGACCACCACCCACTCACACAGGCCCTCATCCTCACCCCTTAATACGACTTCACTCACAAACTCCTAGTGTGTAGCAGAAATCTAAAAATAACATTGCTTGTTGGAATTTAAAGACTCAAAGCTGAAAATTTCCCAGGCTTCACTCCAGCAATATTGAAAATGCAGAATTTTTTTTTCTACACCAACAGAAGCTTGGGGAATTGGGACCAAAGGCAGTGAGGTTCAGGGATCCATCTGCTCTGTGCTATCCTGGGGAGAAGCAGTTACTGCTATTTTGGAATTCTCAAAATGCTTAGTAAGAGTCTTATGAAAGAACGCAATGAACACGAACATAACATCAGTGTAGGATCCAGGAACCAGGAACCACAAACCAAGCAGAATGACCTGGGAGAGTCTTGAACACGCCTGTGGCAATCCTTGCAAATAAAAATGTATCGATTCATAAAAATGGTTTTTAATCAGTCTCCTTTTTCTTGGTAGCGGTTCACTGATCATATAGAATAGCAAATTACAGCTTTAATTTCATTGTTTTCCCCTTCATCATTTACATAACCAACCAAAATTCTCTTAGCCTTTTCTACGTTTAAAGCACTATGCTAGGGTTTTGCCTCAAAGCATCTTGCCTCAGGCAGCTTACAGGGGAGAAAAATGTATAGAAGTTGTGCAAGAAGGTTTAAAAAATGAAATAAAAGGCATAAACATTGGAAAGGAAGAAGTAAACCTTTATTAGCAGGTTACATAATTGTATATCTAGCAAATCCAAAGAAATTGATCTATAAACAACTATAAGAATATATGAAGTAAGGAGAGAAACAAAATAGAGTTAGTACACCAAAACAAATTGTATTTTTATATATTAGCAATCAGCAATCAGAAAATGAAATTTTAAAACCATACCATTTACAATGGCATAAAAAATCAAATACATAGAAATACATTTAACAGAAGATATGCAAGACCCCTACATTGAAAACATTGCTGAGATAATGAAAGAAGACCTACATAAATGGCAAGATATACAATATACACAGATGAAGATATCAATTCTCACAAACTGACCTATAGATCCAACAAAGTCCCAGTCAAAACCCCAGCAGGTATGGTTTTGTAGAAATTGACAAGCTTATTCTGAAAATTATGTGTAAATTTAAAGGATCTAAAATAGCCAAGACAACTCTGAAAAAAGAAAGATGAAGTTGGAGGACTTAAATGGCCAGACTTTAAGACTTACCATAAAACTTACCATAAAAAATAGTCGTTAAGACAATGGGCAAAAAACTTGAATAGGCACTTTATAAAAGCAGACATCCAAATGGACATTAACCATATGAAAAGGTGCTCAATATTGTTATCCATCATGGAATTAAAACAACATGCCTCATTAAAATCACAATGAAACACCACTACACATACCATAGAATGAAAAAGATGTACATATCAAATGATGGTGAGGATATAGACCAACTCTGGGTTCAAGAGATTCTCCTATCTCAGCCTACCAAAATGCTGGGATTACAGGCAGGAGCCACCATGCCTGGCCAGCATCTTTATTCATTATTGTGAAAAACTGGAAACAACCCAAGTATCCATCAACAGGAGAAGGTATGAAAAAAAAATCGTTATATATTCATACAATGGAATTCTACACAGTAATAAAAAAGAGCAAGCTACTGATACATGCAATCGCATAGATGAAGCTCAGAAGCATTGTGTTGAGAAAAAGTAGCCAGATACAAAATAGTATGTATATATTGTATGATGCCATCTATTTGACTTCAAGGACATGAAAAAGTAACCTATGATAGAAATCAAAACAGTCATTACCTTTGGTAGCTGGCAGTGGTTATCACCTGGGAAGGGGCATGAGAGAACTCTCTGGAGTGATGAAAATGTTCTGTATTTTGATGTGAGTGGTTGTTGCACAGGAATATACGTATGTAAAAATTCATCAAGCTGTACAAATAAGATTTTTTTTAATCTATGTAAATGATATCTCAATATAAAAGAAAGTTCTAAAATAAGCAGATGGTAGGAAGAAAAGCGTTCCAGAGAAGATGTGCATGTAAAGGGTTATCAGAAGGGTGAATTTCCAGCTGGGGTGTCCCTGAAGGATGGGAGGGGCAGCACTCAGCAAGAGAATCACATTTAAAATGACCCTTGAAAGAGGGGAAAGATTTGGCTCCAGGGAGAAAGGGAAATTAAATCAGATTTGTCAGGAGAAATGTATCAGGTTTAACCACATGAAATTTCTGATAGTCAACCATTTTTCAGCCTTCCAAAAATGAGAGTATCATCTGGGTCAGTTTAACATGAAGACAACAACAGGGTTTGTGAAGGGCAGCTCTTTGGGCACACCTCTGCTTAGGGAAAAGAAGAAAAGCCAGAGAAAGAGCAGACAGAGAGAAAAAAGCAAAATAATAATAATAATAATACATTTAATAGGCTTTATGCACTTTGGGAAATGTAGTGCCTTAATTAAAAATCATCTAATGAAAAACTCTTGCCCAAGGAGCTGACAATTTACATAAGCTACACAAAGCCAAAATACTTACAAAAAGTGTTCAGCATCACAATCATCAGAGAAATAAGCATTAACCATGGGACACCATTCAAAAGATTTTTCTAAATAATTGTACATTTTTCTGGCAAGGGTTAGAAAAGCACTCTCACACATTCTTTCATAAGTGTAAATTCATACAGACTTTCTGGAGAATAACTTATCTCTATGTATAAAATTCTTAACATTTTCTATATCTCGTGACTCAGTAATTTCACTTCTAGGAATTTATCATGTACATAATAAAAAGTACACATAAATATGGATGTAGAAAGATATTTACCATAACTTTATTTATAATATAAAAGATATTTAAATAACCTAAATGTCCAATAATAGGGAAATTTAGAATATTGTAAATATTTCTATTTATTTATTTATTTTTTTTTTTGAGACAGAGTCTCGCTCTGTCACCCAGAGCTGGAGTGCAGTGGTGTGCTCTCAGCTCACTGCAAGCTCCGCCTCCTGGGTTCATGCCATTCTCCTGCCTCAGTCTCCTGGTAGCTGGGACTACAGGCGCCCGCCACCATGCCTGGCTAATTTTTTGTATTTTTAGTAGAGATGGCGTGTTAGCCAAGATGGTCTCGATCTCCTGTCCTGGTGATCTGCCCGCCTCACCCTCCCAAAGTGCTGGGATTACAGGTGTGAGCCACCGCGCCCAGCCAAAGTTATTTTTTAAATCACCCTTTTATAGCTGGGCATGGTGGCACATGCCCGTAGTCCCCAGCTACTCAGGTGGCTGAGGAAGGAGAATTGCTTGAACCCGGGAGGCGGAGGTTGCAGTGAGCCGAGATCGTGTCACTGCACTGCAGCCTGGGCAACAGAGTGAGACCCTGACTCAAAAAATAAAATATCACCCTTTTATGAGAATATTTCATGACATATAATTATATAAAAGAAAGCTCACAATAAATCTCATCTTTAAAATGACATTTGGAAGTTGTCCTGTTTTTGATGAGGATAGAGAGATAGAGAGATATATCTATATAGCTATATATAGATGTAAAGATTATCAGAAAGAAATTACATGAAATGGCAGAATTACAGTAAAAATATTTTATGCTCTTTTTTTTTTAACAGCAGCATGGATTACCTAAAATTATAAAACAAAACAAAATATATATTATTTCTAAAGCTATTTGTCTCAAATTGTCAAGTGGCATACAAAGCAGTCCACAGGGTGTCATATGTGCTGCTGGCACATCTCCAGAAAGGAGAGTACAAAGATGGGTTTGCCTTAAAGCTATAGGAGCTTAAGCTTCAGGACCCTTTCTCAGGGAACATAAGCCCCTTCTAAAGCCCTAGGGAGGGTCCTAACGCTGTACCTTCAGAGCCATTTTTAAAAAGTTTTGCATTAATAAGGTATTTCAACAGCGACTGGTTGAAATTGCTGTCTCTTTTCACCACAAGTTCTCCTTCGTTCTTACATAAGGTAGCCAGACTTGCACTAGGTGTTTTGGGAATCTGGCAGTTGAGTTGGAATACCTCGAGTTAGAGGTTTTGCAGGACATCATTAATGAGTTTTGTGATCATTTCTACGTGTAGTTAAGTGGTTGTTATCTGTCCCATGGTAGATAGGACTTTCAGGAACGTTCCTACCATCCACTGTGCTAATTCACTCAGTGTCATTACTGAAGGCACAAGGCAAGAGGACATGAACAAGTCCTCAGGTGTCTAGCACTGAAGTGTGGGGGCGGCGAAGGAGAAACAAGGTTTGAAATGTATAGAGCCAAAAGCTAGTCTACGGGAAAAAAACACCCAATCATCAGATGCGGAACAGAAGGTCCAGCTTTCATCAACATCTGCTCTCATTTTTTCAGGATTCGATGGGACCAGTGGTATCAAGGCAGAGGGTTGGTTAAGCTATTGGGTGGACTAAGAGGGAGGAAATGGCACCAGAAGCACAGTCTGGTATCTGTGGGTTGCTTCTCTAATATCGATCCACCTCTCTGGGCAAATTCTCATTCTCATCTGTAAAGTTCTCCCTGTCTTTATCTCAGAAGTTCTTGACATTGGTGTGACAGCTGATTCTGAACCCCTAGGAGACTGACCTAGCTTCCTGTTTGTCATATTCTCTTCGAGATCTTCATTCTTGTGCCCCAACCCAGACTGATGACCTATATACTTTTTCACTGGTTTTTGAGTCTCAGAAATTAGGTTTCTGGCCATCAACCCTGACTGCACTTGATCAGCAGCTCTCATGTCGGTTCCACAGGAAATCTTCCGCCTCTTCCTGTGGGCATATTTACTTCCACACAATATTACTACTGATGTGTATGCAGGTTTACACCTACTTGCTTCTGTAAAGAACTTGAAGATGCTTGTAAAATATATGCGATAAACTAGAACAATGGTTTTTTAATCAATTTGGGGTATATCAATTATGATTCCATTCAGTTGTGGCTTTTTAATCTATTTTGGGTGGGGCCATTACGATTCCATTCAGCTGGGACCTTTGTCTTACTGGTCCATCATTTCTTCTCGTGTATGGCTTCTTTTCCATAAGGTGATAATGTGGCTGCTACACCTCAATGCGTCACAGCTGCATCCCAGGCAAAAGGAAGGAGGAATGGGAAGAGACAGCATCACAGACTTCTGCTTACTTTATATTGGTTAGAACTGTGTCTCCTGGCCAATTAGCTATAAGACACTCTGAGAAACTGAATATTTAATGGGCCTGTTGCTCTGAAAAAACTCAGATTTCTCTTGGTAAGAAAGAAGGAGAACATATAACAAGTAGACAACTCATTGTAAGTGCCACACCAAGAAAAATCTAAACCTCATAGATGTTACCAAAAGGAAATTTTTCCCTATGTGTCCACAAATATTTATGGAAACATAAATATAAAACTATAGGATTACATTTACATAATACTATAGGATTAAAGTAATGTAACAGGAGGTTCAGCTGTCATTGAAATTTTCTCTCATTTTCTCAGGACTTGATGGGACAATAGTGGTACCAAGGCAGAGGGTTGTCTAATACTATAATATTATACAATGTGTGTTTGTATAATACTGTAGAATTATGTAGGTCTGCTAAAATTAGAATAACCTGGATAATTATTTATTGCATCTCTTGGGGTTTTTTTTCTCCTTTATAGTTCTCCCTTCTGAGGTTCCTTCTTATGTAAATCAACAAAAGAATCTTAATAATAAACTTAAGAGGCATTGGCAAGATGAATCAAGACTCACGAAAATGTTTCCACATAGGCCAGGCATGGTGGCTCACACCTGTAATCTCAGCACTTTGGGAGGCTGAGGCAGGTGGATCACGAGGTCAGGAGTTCAATACCAGCCTGGCCAAGATGGTGAACCTTTGTCTCTACTAAAAATACAAAAAAATTAGCCAAGTGTGGGTCAAGCACCTGTAATCCCAGCTACTCAGGAGGCTGAGGCAGAGAATTGCTTGAACCTGGGAGGCGGAGGTTGTAGTGAGCCGAGATCCCGCCATTGCACTCTAGCCTGGGTGACAGAGTGAGATTCTGTCTCAAAAAAAAAACAAAAAACTGGAAACAAAGTAAATGTCCCCAAAGAGAATATCAAATAAATTATGGTCATTCTAATCTATGAAATAGTATGCAAAAAATAAAACTACTATGAAATACTATAAAGGACTATACAACTTGTGTATGCTATAATTAAAATTCTAAAAATACATATAAATAGTATAAAGACCAAAAAGGAATAAAAAAAGAAAATGTGTTTATTAAGAAAATGTGTTATGAAGATATTCCCTCTTTCTTTTCTCAACTTTTGAAATGTTTTAAAAATGTTTGTAAAACAGTCTGCTAAGAGAACACAGGTGACTTACTATTAGTAACCAAGTCAAGCTAATGAGTGACCACACAGAGGCTTGCAGAAAATCAGTCTCACTCTCCCTGGGCAGATGCTGAACCTGCTGCCTGTACCGGTTATAACAGAAAGTCTCCCTAAAAATGAAGCCAAGAACATAGAAATGGAGTAAGATTTTAGCAGCTACATAGGATTTGCCACATCTCAAGGCCATTAAACTCAATAATCAGAGTGAAAAAGGTCAACTCTATTATCCACAGTTTATATGTGGGAAATAGAAGCTCAAAATGACTCCCCAGAGAGAATGCATCCTCTCACAGCAAGGAGGATCTAGGGAACCAACACAAAATAATACGTATATTCACCTAAGAGGCTTCTAGATTGAATAAATCCTCTCTAGTTGCATCTTTAAGCATGTACCTCAAATGCTGGTGAACAGGTAACTGTAATTACCCAAATAATTACAGGTAGCTGTAATTACATAATTAATTACAGGTAAGTATAATTACCTAAAGCAAATAGCATGCCTTCCTTCTCAAATGACACACACTTGAAGTTGTTTTTCTAATGGCGATGGTAGACTTGTACAATTGCCTACATTTGTGACCCTGCTGTCCCTGTGGTCCACCCATGACTCACACCTGCACAGTGACCTGTTGCCTGGGATGGAGAATTCCGCCTGACGCCAGAGTGAAGCAATGCTATACCATCTTCCCCATTCATGTTCCTTCCGTTACAGTTCCTTCCTGAAATCATGTAGTCTCTCTTCATCAAGAGCTAGTCACATAACTCCCCAAATTAAGTAATGTTCTCTATTCCTTTCCTGTCTCTACTTTGCGGTGGGGGGAATCGCTAATGTGAGCCTCCTGGGATGCCTCAGCACTACTTGGTGAAAGGTTCATTCCAACAAAACTCGTGTCACGTTGAAAGGATCATTTCCCCACTGCCTGGAGAAGAATTGACTGTGATGATCACCCCATCCTATGGTTTCTCCACAGGGTTCAAAATATGGAGGCTGCATTGTGTCCATGGACGGGAGCATAGAAAGAAACCTTTAAAAGCTGGACCGAGAAAGGAAAGAAGGCAGAAAAGTAGGAAGAAATCCTGATACTGGTGGTACCAAATGCCTCTGAAATTGTTTGGAAAGTAAAAGTTAAGAGGGAACTAACAAAAAGTCTGTAAAAATGAGATAAATTAAAAGAAAGGTATGATAAAAAGAAATAATATCCCTTAACAGTCTGTCAGCAAAATTTAAATTACACTTTAGGCAAGTGTTAGAATGCCTGCCTGGCCTATCCCTTCCCCTTCTCATGAAATCTGGACCTGCCCACAAACTTAGTAGACAGCAGGCCTCATACCCCCATTCCCTTTAGCTACTACTGACCGGGTCAAGGACAGAGAGCAGACTGGAAGGAGCCCTACACCTTGGTGGGCCAGATATCAGTTGAATTCACTGTCTCTGGAATTTGACCTCCTACCTGACTGGCTGCTGCTCCTCAGTTCTCTTTGGTGGCTTTCCTCCTTGTCTCCACCTCTAGATATTGGGGTACCCCAGGGATTAGCCCCAGGCCTCCTCTGCTCTATACATGTTCTCTCTCTGGGTGATTTTAGCTAGACCTCTGGCAAGATTTAGCTAACCTGCAGTCCTGACCGCTCCCCTGCTCCAGATTCAAATATCCAAGTAGCTGCTTGACAGATTCATTTGGAGACCTAGTAGGCACCTCAAAACTTAACGTGTCCAAAATATGAATTTATTTTCTCTCCTCCCTCGCCCCCATCCTGGTCCTTTCCCTGTCTTCCCTCGTGTCTGCAAATGGTCACCCCATGCAACCAGTTGCTCTGGCAAAGCTTAGTCATCAACCTCAATTTATCTCTTTTTTTTATCACCCCATAACCAACTCACCTACAAATCCTGCAATATCCCTACATGGCCCCTTCTCACCAACTCCACTGCCACCACCCTAAGCCCAGCCCCATCACCTCTCAAGGGGATTACTGTAATAGTCAGCTGCTTGGTCTCTTTGCTCCTACTCTTGCCCCTCTACATTCTGTTTTTCACACAGCCACCAGAGTGATCTTTTAAAAATGTGAATCATGATCAAATGTAACTCATCAGCTTAAGACCCTTCCAATCAATGGCTTTTTATTTCGCTTAGAAAAAAAGTCCAAATGTCTGACCATATTACAAGTCCCTTTGTGAGATGTCCCTACCTCTTGCCTCTCAGACCTCAAATCCCACTACTCACCCCTAATTCATTATGCTCCAGCCACCGTGACTTCTTGCTGATCTTTCAAAGCACCACCTTCACTCCTGACACACGACCTTGACTCATGCTGGCCTCTTTGCCTGGAATTGTCTTCCCCAGATCTTTGCATTGCAGGCTCTGCCCATGATTCAAGTCTATTCAAATGCCCCCTCGGTCACTTTCTTTAAAGCGGCATGACATTCCCCCATCCAATTACCTTAATACCTTATTTTATTTCGCATTCACTCATCAGCATCTGAAAGTATACTGTTTATTGATGGGTTTGCTTTTTATCTGATTATTGCCTGAACCTTCCACAGGAGACCAGGGCTTAAAACAGCGCCTGGAGCACTGTAGGCACTTATGAATACTTGGTAAATGAAGGAATATAGGTCTTAGCATCTACAGTCAGTGGTGAGTTCTAGACTGCAGAGATCAGAAACATGCTTGAACCTAGTGGAGGAAGCTGGCTGAGAAGATACAGAGAAACCAGAAAACTCCTGCCACTGGAGACCACCGCATCATTTCTAGTCATTTCCTGCTGCAGTTCCATGAAGGTTGGCTGCGTTGCAATACCTGTGTTTGGGAGTTTGCTGTGCCCTTTCCATGAAACCCCCTTTACCTGAGCTAGCTTCAGTGCACTTTCGCTTCGTGCACACAAACAGCACTGAGTACCAACTAAGACCAGACACTGCAGAGCTACCAGCCGGCCTTGTTATTTCTTTTCTAACCCCAAAATGGCAAACATATCCTGGGTAAGTGAGCTGGACCAAAGAGGACACTCTGCACAACCACCGTATTTTCCCCATTTTCTAGGGAGAGAAACTGAGACCCACAGGTGTATGTGTCTTTCTCATGACACCTGCTAGCATCTGGCAAAGTCTTAATTTGCAAATAGGAAGGATGAGCACCTCCTGTCATGGAACATGATCTCTATACATGGAATCCACTCTTTTGGAAGGCAATCACATGATAGCCTGTGCTCTCTATAAAGGGAGAAATATAAATGACTCTGTTGTCCATAACCCAGTTTTGATTAACTAGGGTTTAAAGTGTCAACAGTGCATTTCTTTAAGAGGTTATGGGCATAGCAACAAGGAGCCCTATCTATAGCAATAACTGCTGTCATTTTAACAGTCCTTTTCTCACGCACCTCCCACAGCTAATCACTTGACAGCTTTAAATGAATATGACCTGCAATGCATAATTAATAAATTCAATTATTTTCCCTTTGCACATCTGAACACATAAAGCAATCTGCCAACATTTAAGGAAATCCCATCATGCTACGAAGCATAAAGTCATATTTCAGGAAGTGAGAAATTAAGACACAAGAATAATGGCACACTTGCCCAAATATTATAAAGCACATCCAGCAAAGTGCCACAGCAACGTGGCAGAACTACTGATTCTTCTGCCTCCAATTACTCAGGCCTTGTCAAATAACAGGGAAGACCTGATGCAAACACACAGCCATTTCACTGCATTTCTCAAGCCTTTTTAATAAAAATAGATCCCAGCTGCCACTCACCTTCTTAAAAAAAAATCCACCTGAGGAAATATAATTCAGTTATCTTCCAATGACTTCATATGAAAGGTTAATGGCACGGTGTGCTGTTGGCAGCCAGCAGTGTTTGCTATTTCGACTTCTCACTTAAGAGTTCCATTATTCTGTACAACCCCAAGCAAATGCCTTTATTTAAACCACCTCCAACTGACCTTTATAGCTTAATGCTAGGTTCATCTTGACAGCTTCCTACAAGCATTCATTTCAATACTGGCCTGCAGAATTACCCAAAAACAATATAGCATGGCACACCACATTTTTTCAGAGAGCACAAAGGGAGCGGGAGGCAGGCCAAGTATTTTACTGCAGATTTTAAGGGTTGACTCCCGGGCACACTATTGTTCTGTTCCTGTCAGGGCTGGTCAGAGAACTTCAGGGGACCTCAACCCTATGGGATTAACGTATTCTTGTCAGGGGTAGGGTAGGGAGAAGGAATTTAATAGGTGTTCCCACTCATCAAAGAGAAAGCCTTAGGAGTTTCATTTTACTCAGAAGGAAGGCTCTCAAACAAAAGCGTGGGCTCTGGGGAACCTCTGGGAACACTAAATGTTCCGTGAACACTGTGCATGGTGGGCATGAGGACTTGGGGTTCCCATAAAAACTGTGTTTGCAAGGAGACAGAAGGGCTGGCGTGTGTCATACCTAATCAATGGTTCTTGAATTATACAAGACCAGTGGGCTCTGAGGCTCCAGCTGGTCTGTGTCTCCAGCCCACTCATGAAACAGTGAGGCGAAGCCTCTAAAAGTGTGCAAAGGCCTGAGGGTTTGAGACATGAGACAAGTTTTGATGCCAAAGAAGATTTGAAGGAAATTTTTTGTTTGGTTGGTTGGGGTTTTTTTCCCCCAAAGTGTGGTGTTCGGACCACCTGCAGCATAATCACCTGCAGCATTTTGTAACTGTTCCGATTCATGGACCCCTCTTTTTACCTTCTGAATCTAAAGCTCTGGGAGGTGGCTTTATACAAGCTCCCCAAGTTCGAGAACTACTCCCTTAAGAATAGAAGCAATAAAAGGGTTCTTTTATGACGCCTTCTCTTGGTGGCTCTTCTCTTATTGTCAAAAACAAACAAAAATGAAAAGAACAAAATATTCAAGGTTTTAATAATGTTAGAAAACATACTGTTTACCACAATGTCAAAAATTCACATGACCACAATATAACCAGCCTACAACTGGGTCTGCTTAGAATTCAAATGTATCTACACATTATTTTTGAGGTTAAACCTCTTTAATGAGTCATTTTGTTTTCACTGTCTCAACAAAGCCTTTTCGTACAGAAAATTGATCCTTAATGTTGTTGGTATCACGCTGATGGAAATAAAAGTATACTGTGGCACAAATGGGCCCTGGGCTTCCAAGTAGTTTAGTTCATTTACGCCTATTTCTGATTTAAGTCGAGGAGTATTCAAATAATGGTAAAAAGCCCATTGGTTTTGCACATGCGCTACCTCTTCTGAACTCTGCAATTCTCCCATTAGTTCAGTCCGTCAGCCAGCGGACTTAAGCCAGGCATCGTGCTGACATTTAAAGATGATTCCTTTTTCGTCATAAGAAGAAACACAGAACATCATTTGATAAACATAAAAATTAAAGAGCTCTGCTGGCAGCCCCTTTACAAGGCACTGGAGAAACCCTGGGTTGGGCACGACTGGTGCTTTTACCAACACAAGCCTAAAGGACCCCTCCAGCTGCTGGATTAGCCCTAAAGGCAACTATTTGGTTTATTGGTGTAAATATGAGCTATTAGTGTCTGGTGGTCCATCAGAGTGGCCCTAACCTACTGCTTTGCCTTGTAACAATCACACAATGAAAAGAGCAGAGTTGAGTGTTGTATTTGCACTGCCTGTCTAAATCTGGTTTCATAGCCCAACATCCCCCTTGCCCCATCCACAGGGATACTCATTAATGCTGCCGCAGCCAAGTTAGTGGCTTGTTTTCTATCTCTAAGAGTGCAAAAAGCAATAAAAAGGTGTCAGTAGTTGTCCTGAGAGACTTTCTCTTTATTATTTATTTCTATTATTCTCAAATAATAGCCCTTTCAATGGGCAGTTATTTGAGAAGTAAAGCTCTCTTTAAAGGTATGATTGACACATGAGCTCTCTGTCCCTGCCAGAAATTGATACAAATGAAGAGAGCTTCTTATTGCAAGGTTTCCCAGGATCCTTCTCTAACTAAAATACATGTGGAGCACCCACAATCGGCCACCTCCAACTCCCATTCCAGACGGTCAAATATGCAGCATCCACAAATGCCCCACATAGAAAACTTACCCCTATGCATTGTTTAACATTTGCAATTACTATTTCCTCAGTCACGGCTAGAATCATTATTTTTTCTTTACATCAGAGCATCAGGAAATAAATCACCGGATTTTTAAAATTGAATAAAGAAACAGGAGGGAGTTTTCAAGACCACGTGGTGGTTAAATAGAATAGAAGCCTATTCACTTCAGAAGACTTCCTGGCCATAAGAGACTGAGCTCTCCCCCACCGCAGGGCACAACTGTAATGGGGCTGCAAATTCATGTTAGCATTAGGTCTGCCTCTCAGTCCCTGGCTGAGGCCATTCCGACTACGGTTCTGACTCAGATAATTTGCCAGTCCACGGGTGAATAATGCAACAGAGAGCTCAGAACAAAAAGAAGAATTACTACTGAGATGCAAACGTCTCCTCTACTTAGTTCCAGAAGAGCGAAAGAAAAGTCAATTTGTTTCACTCCTTGTATTTATTAACAGTGATTTTTCCTTCAGTAGATAAGGAATGAAAAAACTACAGGAGGCAACACTCATAAAAGTAAAATATAACCTCAGTGTCTTCCCCATGGATGAGTTCATAAACCCTGACTCAACCCTAAAATGGCAACTGGCTCCATAACTGACTCTGAAATTGTCTAATTAAATCTACAAACTCAAACCAGGAAGACCTTTTTCTCGAATTGAAATAATTTATGAATAGCAGACCAGTATTTCAAACCAGCTCAGCATGATTTTGGCTTATCTTTGGCAATAAGCAGACCATTCTAGAACACCCTATAAGCCTTCCCATAACCAATTAAAGCTTGATGCCTGCAATTATAAAAGAAAGGTGAAATGCCTCTGTGAATGGGGATAATGAACCTTTCCTGTGTAGAAGCTTAGATTACAACTGGGTGATCCAATACAAGGCTAAAGAGTTCCTTTATTCTTTTTATCTTTAACTTTTTAAAAAATCAGACTAACACATATGTATTATTAAAGTCAAAGAGCACTCTAAGCCTGGAAAGAAAAAGAGCTGCCAATTTTACCCCATTCCTATCCCCTCCCAGTCTCATTCCTTCCAAGTAGGCACTCTCGACTCTTTTTGGCTATTCTCTATGATCATAATCTCCACATTTTTACATTAACTCTTTCATTGCTATTGTTTCCTTTTTCCATTCAGACAATATCTACTTCCTGCTGTCAAAGAGTATCACCTAGCTGTTGCATTACTTCCTCCCATTTTCTGACTCCACCATCACCTCTATATAGTCATATCGCTATTTTGATTAAAGCAATACAGTATTTACATTGTTATGACTATGATTCCAGACAGCTTTGACCAAATTCTGCCTCCACCAGGCACTGGGCATGTAAACTTGTGCATCATTTTCAACAAATGTAAAATGAAAAAAGTATTCACACCTACTTCATGGGCCTGAGGGTTCAATGAATAATTATGTGCCAACATTTACACAGTGCAGGTGCAGACTGAGCACTCTCTAAATGCACAGTCAGAAGAGATTTCCTTTCTTGCTCATGTCTTTTCTTTTGCCCTGGCCTCATTTTTCATTTACTTAATTTTCTACATTACTTTCACTTATGTATCCTGAAAACAAAACCCTAACATTTCTTTTATTGCAGATATTCTTACCGCTAGGGAATGTATCCAAATCACACGGCACCAAAGTAGGTTAGTGGCCACGAATCTGCAGCAACTTCAATTCCTGCCTCCTCAGAAGAAATAATTTGAGGGGCATAAGGCAGAGTGAGAGACTGAGGCAAGTTTTAGAGCAGGAATGAAAGCTTATTAAGAACTTTAGAGCAGAAACGAAAGGAAGTCAGGTTCACTTGGAAGAGGACCAACGGGGAGACTTGAAAGATTCAGGTGCATGGTTTGACCTTTGACCTGGAGTTTTATATACCGGCATGCTTCCAGGGTTTACGCCCCCTTCTCCCCAATTCTTCCCTTGGTGGGGTGTTGTCTGCATGCACAGTGGCCTGCCAGCACTTGGGAGGGGCCCCACGTGCAGTGTGAAATTGTACACATGCTCACTTGAGGCGTTTTTCCCTTACCAGCAGAGTGTTCCTAGAAGAAGGTCATATACCAGATAAACTCCACCATCTGGCCTCTTAGTCCACAAGCTTGAACCCGCCCAACTATGGAGATCTTATCAGGAAGCTGCTGATCACCACTTTCAGGTGTTTTCTATCTATTGGAAGACTGCCTTTCCCTGGTGCTGCCTGCAACCAATTATTATTTTAGAGACAGTTTAACAACTGTCTGACCATCACCTGATGGTCTCCTGACTTTCCTGGTTGGGTTGGCGGGGTGGGGGCTCTCCTGCCCTGCTTATGTCTAACTACCTACTGTAACAATATTAAATTACATCATTTTTATTTGTTTGTTTTCCTTAAAGACATCCTTCTTGGAGTGCTTCCTCCTCCTGTTAGAATCTTTCCAAATTCTGTGGGCCTGATGCACACTGTAAATTGGCTACTCCCTTCTCCTGTTTACTGTGCAGGTTCTTGACCTGATCCCATTTCTTTTTCCCTCTTGATTTAGATGTCTTTTTGGTGGGGCACATTCCCAGCTATTCCTAAGGCAAGATACATAGAAAGGAAATTCCTTCAGTCATGTAATTGTGAAAAACGTATTTATTCCACCTATACATTTGTCAGAATTTCCACAGAATATAGAATTCTAAATGGAAATAATTTTCCCTCAAAATGTTGAGGGCTGTGCTCCATCATCTTCCACCTCCAATATTTCTTTTGAAAAGTATAGTGTCCGTCTAATAATCGATTTCTTATTCTTTGTGGTAGCTCATAAGATTTTTCTTCATTCCTGGTATGAAATTTTATGATGATATGCATCTCTTCTACCAGACACCCAGTGGACCCCTTCAATCTGGAAATTCATGCCCTTTGGGAAAAGTTCTTCTTTTTCTTTTTTTTATCTTCTGATTTCCTTCTATGCTCTTTTTGGAATTCCAATTCATTGGAGGCAAGCCTCTTGGATTTTTTTTCTTCATTGCTATCTTTTCCCTCCTATTTCCTTATCCCTTAGTCTTTCTATTCTACTTTCTGAGAATTTTTCATTTCCTAACCCTTCCTTTTTTATTCCTCCTCTCGTATTTTTAATAACTTATTTTGTCAATATCCCTTTCTTGTTAATAGCACACTATTCTAATTTAGGGAGTGCAATAGCATCTCTTATCTTTCTAGAATACTGTGATCAAGTTATTCCTTTTTTTTTTTTTTTTTTTTTGAGATGGAGTTTTGCACTTGCTGCCCAGGCTGGAGTGCAATGGCGCAGCACGGTCTAGGTTCACTGCAACCTCTGCCTCTCAGGTTCAAGTGATTCTCCTGCCTCAGTCTCCCAAGTAGCTGGGATTACAGGCACACACCAACATGCCCAGCTAATTTTTGTATTTTTGTAGAGATAGGGTTTCACCATGTTGACCAGGCTGGTCTCAAACTCCTGACCTCAGGTGATTCTCCCCACCTTGGCCTCTCAAAGCACTGAGATTACAGGTGTGAGACACCCTGCCTGGCAGGGGAGCTACTATGATCAAGTTATTCTTAGCATTTTTTTTCTATTGCTTGTATTCATTATTTTCTTCTGAATTCTTTTTTCTCTTCAATTTTATTTCCTTTTTTTATGTAAGAGACTCCCTCAACTATCTGGTCATATGTGGCTCTCTGCTTGTATTTAAGAAAGAGTCATAATAATTTGAATGGAAGTTCTGGGAGAATGAGTAAAACTCACAGTGGGTGATTGGCAGAAACTTGTCTTGTTAAGAAATCTGCAGGTGTCTGTATCTTTTGATTTGCTAGTCAATTTCCCCACAGAGCTATTCCCCCATTCCTGCAGGGTCTGTACATGCACATGCCTGGTTGGATGGAAGGCAGAAAGTCTCACCCTAGATCTTCACTTAACTTGGGGTATCTCAACCTCAACACTATTAATATTTGGGGCCAGGTAATTGTTTGTTATGGGGATGTCCTGTGCATTGTAGAATATTTAGCAGAACTCTGCCGTCTACCCACTAGTTGCCACTAGGAAACTGCTACCCAATTGTGAAACAACAAAAAATGTCTCCAAACATTGCCAGATGTCTGATTTGTCCCACATCTGGGAGTTCCCAGTCACCCTCTCTAGACAGTAAATTCCTATCTATGCAGAATAAACAGTACTTCCCTAGCATGACGACAGAAGAGAGGGGATCTTTTTTAAACAAATCTTCCTATCAACCCTGCCTTTAGAAGTATCTAGTGCTGGCCAGGCATGGTGGCTCATGCCTGTAATCCCAGCACTTTGGGAGGTCAAGGCAGGCAGATCACCTGAGGTCAGGAGTTCAAGACCAGCCTGGCCACCATGGCGAAACCCAGTCTCTACTAAAAATACAAAAATTAGCTAGGCATGGTGGCAGGTGCCTGTAATCCCAGCTATTCGGGAGGCTGAGGCAGGGAGAATTGCTTGAACCCAGGAGGAGGTTGCAGTGAGCTGAGATTGCGCCACCACACTCCAGCCTGGGTGACAGCAAGACTCTGTCTAAAAAAAATTTTTTTTAAAGTGTCTAGTGGCACCAATATCTGAGCCTGTCTGGAATTTTGTGGCAAAAATCAGCTTGTTTATAATTGGCTTTAGGCTTTTAACCAAGCAGAAAAAACTAAAATTCAAGTCAATTACCATTCATCCAACTGCCTTCCATATTTCAAAATTTTGTTGACTCTCATATATAGTCATCTGATTTCTTATTTTCTTTGTCCTTATGAATTTATGCTGCTTAATATTTTTTTCCTGACATTTTTGCAGTGTTATGGATGGAAAAGAGTCAACAGTAAACATTACATTTGGGTACCCTGTTTAAAACATGTTTAAATTTGGGCACCTAAAATTTCTCAATTCTTTCTCAAATTCTAAATTTGAGAAATTAAAAAAGCTAACAATTCTCATACAGGCAAAGAAAACATCACTTGAGCATTGCTCATCTGAGTGCACAAGACTGTACAGGTCTTTTGTGCATATTTTATCAAAATACCAGAGTTTATGATTGGAAAACTATATGGAATTACAAATATTGCACTAAGACCAAACCAGGACAAAAATATCACCAATCCAAGTCTGGCGATGTCGAGGTTATCTTAAGATTAAACAAACCTGTAGAACAGAGCCCTCTTATTCCCAATGAATCTAATGTAACCACTCTTTTTCCATATTAAAGATGAAATTTTATATCTCAGAAAGACACATCTATACCATCATTAGCTCCCAAAAGTCAAGTGGCTCAAAGAATCTGTCCACCTAAATCCAGTCACTTCTCTCCATACCCATAATTACCCTCCTCTTAAATCAAGTCACTATCATCTCTTGCCTGGATTTCTGTCTAGTCTGCCACCATTCAGTCCAGTCCTCTACAAGTGTAATCTTTTCAAAGAACAAATATGATCATTTCACATACAGAGGTGTTTGAACCAGAGCAAATCCTTCTTGAATAGGGGCTTGGTATAAGGAGGCTGAGACCTACTGGGCTGCATTCCCAGACTATTAAAGCATTCAAAGTCACAGGATGAAATAGGAGATCAGCACAAATACAGGTTATAAATATATTGCTGATAAAACAGGTTGCAGCAAAAAAAGCCAACCAAAACCCACCAAAACCCAGATGGCAATGAGAGTGACTTGGTCGTTCTCACTGCTACATTCCCACCAGTGCCATGACAGTTTACAAATGCCATGGCAACATCAGGAACTTACCCTGTATGGTCTACAAAGGGGAGGTATGAATAATCCACCTCTTGCTTTGCATACAATCAAGAAATAACCATAAAAATGGGCAACCAGCAGCCCTCAGTGCTGCTCTGCCTATGGAGTAGCCATTCTTCATTTCTTTACTTTCGTAATAAACTTGCTTTCATTTTACTCTGTGGACTTACCCGGAATTCTTTCTTGTGTGAGATCCAAGAACCCTCTCTCAGGATCTGGACTGGGACCCGTTTCCGGTGACATCTTTCTGGCAAACCATGGAAGGTACTGTAGTAAGGAAACCCCCCAACCCAAAGGCTAATTTTGGGTAAGTGGTGGGGTCTGGTAACATCTTTCTGGCAAACCAGGAAAGAGACGATACTGAAGAACCTCCCACCCCCAACCCAAAAGAAATAGACTGCAGCACTGATTGGCCAACTTTGGGTAAGTGGTAGGACACCCAGGTAAAGGATGGGATTGGGTTGGAGACCCAACTTAGGGGAGTTAGAGTCTCTCCTAAGACAGAGTGGGTTATAGGCCCCTCTTAATAAAAGGCAAGGATGCTTGACCAAGCTTGGGTTTGAGGTCCAACTTAAGAAGATTAGAGTCCTTCTTAAGATTTAGAGGATCAGTAAAGTCAATTTTGACTAAGACCAGGTTTGGCACTATGGGATGTTAACTGCTATTCTCTTTGGATTAACCTGCCTTGCAGTCTTTGCTGACAGCTACAGGTGACAAAACTAGGGATGTACAGGACCATGGGACATGGGGAGTTTTTTCCTTCCCAAAAGGGGAAACTTGAGAGCTGATGGGACTGCTGGAAAAGATCCCTTCACGACTGATAAGCAGCTGCCTGAACTTATGAGCAATGGGTGGGTCTGTCTCTGGCCTCCCTGAGATCTTCACCTTACCCACCCTGCCTTAGGCAATGCTTTTCTCTCTCTCTCTCTCTCTGTCTCTCTCTGCAAACTAGTTAAATGAATGGTAAAAAAATTACTGTTTATCTCCTCTGTAAAGTTTTGATTAATGGGAAAAAAAGGATTTGTGAGGCTAATCTCAAGCTGTAGCAAATCTGTTGCACTTTGTGCTATGAATTTGTCTTTCTGTATCTTTCTGTCATAGAGAGGGTTACTTTAGATAGAAAATGGGCTTAGAACCTAAGCCTGCTGTTCAAAATGGCCCAGGAAACTGGTCAGTCATGTCCTTAGGAGCTTGACCTTGTAACCACATGGCCGTGCTTTCTCTTTTCACAATGGTGGCCTGGTTTCAGGGTTCAATTCCTGGCTTAGGAGTGAGCTCTTCCTGATTTAATATCTGCATGACCTTTACCATTTTTTATTCTTTCCCTCCACAAACTGTCTTGAATTTCCTTTCTCAGAGTACCTGTGAGGTTACTTTTAGTAAAGTTTAAAAGCCAGAAATATTTGCCGTTTGGCCAGGCTAAAGATGAGTAATAAAAAATTCAAAAGGATGTTTTTAAAGAGTGCTATGGTTAAAAGTCAGCTTAATTAAAAGTGGGTATTCAAGCTCTAACAGCCTGGAGTTCCTTGGGAAAAAACACAGGAGGTGCCACAGACCCTGTTTTCGGGGGAGGGGGGGAAGAACAACCTCTGTTTTCCTCATGGAACCCCAGGAATTAAAAGTAGATAGCTCTCCAGGAATTAAAAATAGATCTCTCTCAAAATCTAAGGCTTTGTTCTGTTTTGCATTGCATTATCTGACATTTTTTACTTTTGGGAGCATCAGAAATTACTTCACATTATGAGACAGCTCTGGTGTGTAATAACTAGGTAGGAAATGTCCTTTTGGGGATGGGCTGATTCCCTCTTTTGGGGATCCAGAATCTGATATAAAACTGGGACCCTTAATTTTGGGGGATCTGTTCTGCCTTCCAACTATGTTTGCTTATTACGCCATTAAAAACTACATGCTTTCCTGGCCCTGGGGTCCATCCTGAAGCCAGTAATTCAATTAAGAAACTGGCAAATAGGCCAGATGCAGTGGCTCACACGTGTAATACCAGCACTTCGGGAGGCCAAGGCAGGCAGATCACAAGGTAAGGAGATCGAGACCATCCTGGTTAACACGGTGAAACCCCATCTCTACTAAAAACACAAAAAATTAGCCGAGCATGGTGGCAGGCGCCTGTAATCCCAGCTACTCAGGAGTCTGAGACAGGAGAATGGCATGAACCTGGGAGGTGGAGCTTGCAGTGAGCCGAGATCGTGCCACTGCACTCCAGCTGGGGCAACAAAGCAAGACTCTGTCTCAAAAAAAAAAAGGAGGAAAAAGAAAATAAACTGGCAAATGAAAAATATTACAACTACTAGGTCTTCTTCTGTCTGTGTATTTCTATATGTTTTGTGTATGGTGCTTATGTATGAAAGAGCTTTAATTGGCTTAAGAATAATAAGAGCTTAAATATTTTAAAAGAGAAGTAAAAAGTGTAATGCCTTTTAGTTCACATGACTTTAGTAATCTTTGGAAAATAAAAACAGTTTTACGTGGAAGGTGTGTAAAGAAAGTGAAATGTGTTTTTGGTAAAAAATTATAAAAAGTCATGGGAATGTGGATTTCTGGCCTAAACTAAAGGGTTAAAGGGTTGTTTTAAGTTAGATAGGATAAAGCTGAAGGTTTAAACAAGTTGTAGAAGGTCTGTGAAAAAATTAATCTCATAAAATAAATTCTGTGTGTGAACAAATTGGCTAAAGTTAAAGGTGTATTCAGCTTTTCTGTAAATTAAACATTAGAATAAAAGCACAACAGGTTTTTCTTAAAGCACTAATCTAATCTGCTCTTTAACAAAAACTTGTAAAGGGTTATAAAAGGTTTATAAGAATCTTATCTTGGCCAGGTGTGGTGGCTCACACCTGTAATCCCAGCACTTTGGGAGGCCGAGGTGGGTGGATCACCTGAGGTCAGAAGTCCAAGACCAGCCTGGTCCACATGATGAAACCCCATCTGTACTAAATATACAAAAATTAGCCAGGCATGGTGGCAGTCGCCTGTAATCCCACCTACTCGGAAGGCTGAGGCAGAAGAATTGCTTGAACCCAGAAGGCGGAGGTGGAGGTTGCAAATTGGATAGATTTTAATTTTATCAGGTTTTATTAAAAATTGGAGTTGACATTAACAGTATACTAATATAAAGGTGAAAATTGACTTATTTGGTAGAAAAATCATATAGACAGCATTGTCAAATATGAAATAGTGTTTGGCTTTCTTTGGGTTGTATTTGCATAAATGTGTTATTGGTATGTGTTCCAAAATTATAAGAACCTCCTATAATTCTGATATGACTTAGTGTATGTTATCAATAGTTATAATTATTATGTGAAACTGTTATACACCACAGAAGTAACCAAATTTTCTTATTAATTGTGGCTTTAATAGTGTCTGTCCTAAAACTTTTTGCCATCTACAGATGATTATTGTCTTATGTTGATCCTCTTCAAAAGGTGGCTTATCATCAGCTTCAGGACTTTGACAGACATTCTTAAATGCAAGTTTCTGATAACTTTGGAGACTGTGAGATTAGAATAGAGGAAAAACTTTCAAGACTCTCATGGAGAGCTCAAATGTTCATGACAGAACAGGAGTTAACTGCATGGACTGAACTAATAAAAAACTGAAGTAATCTTTTTTTAATTTTTTGCTTAAAACATTGCTGAATCTTTTTGTTTTCCGGAGCCAAGAAAACTTTTCTTTTGAGTTATTTATAGCTTTTAACAACCGAGTATACTTCTGTAAACAAAATTTGGAGCATATTTGTTTCTCTCTACCTGATTTCTCTGGAATTTGGAAACTAGCTGTGAGTATTCTTAACTTATGGCAATATAGTTATTTGCATAAGTACAATAAGAATCGGTTTTCTTTTGTAATAGGACACAATTGGAGAAATTGGTTATTTTACCAAGGCATTGTCTGGAATGGTATGCTTTCCTTTAAGGAATCAAACTTGACTTGAGCCAAGATAGAACTATTAGAAGCCTCTTGGGAAAACTGGTCTCATATCTTGTCTACAAACCATGTACAGGGTTCCTGACCTGTGGTAAGTAAAGGATGTCACTTTCTAACAGGCCCCAGAGCCCCAGGGTATCTTGGGACCTCGAGGAGAGTAGTTTACCCAACTCATAGGTATTTGAAGGTACAAACCCGTGGCTGGGCTTGGCTTTAAAAAAAAAAAGTCTTATCTGAGATTCTGTCTATGGAACAGAGTTCCATCAAAGCCAATTTAAAGAGCTTAAGTGAAAAATAATTATTCTTGCTGCACTTTATACAAGTAATCATGCCAAGTATAATAAAGCAAATCAGTCTTATCAGGATTTGTTGTTAGTAAAAATGGGAAACTGGAGAGAGAAAAAAAGAAAAATTATGTTTCAAGAACTATGGTACACCTGTTATTAGATTTTAGTCTTAGTTGTTTTTTGAGTTTGTTTCTGCAATTTAGGCTAACCTTGCTTATTGCTGTGAACCAACCAGTGATGTCTGACTGCTGCTCAGAAGAAAGAGGGAGGGATAATGTAAAAATCTGAATCAATATTCTAATTCTGGGCACACTGTAATCATCTAGCAACCCCATATCAGCATGGTTTCAACAGTTGGCCAGTTCATGGAAAGCCTTCTTATTTAGTTTACTTGGAATAATTTTACTTATTTTGCCTTACTGTTATAGAATATAGTGCTGTTATACTCTGTGTAGGAATGCAGGATAAACTTACTGAATGCTTTCTTAAATCAAACAATTATTAATCTTCCAGATATCACCTTTTGTCAAAACTCGGAGTTATGAATGGCCCTCACCATACTGATGCTTTCTGACTGAGCTCCTCTCTACCCTGAACACAAGAGACCCTAATAGTTAGGCAGGAATATCATCACCCCTATTCAGCCCGAAGAAGTTACAGAAGATGAATCTTTGTCCCTTCACAACTCTTAGGATTAAGGGTTCTCTTATAAAAGGGAGGGGGAAAATGTCAGAGGTGTTGGTACCAGAGCAAATTCATCTTGAATAGGGTCTGAGCAAAATGAGGCTGAGACCTACTGGGCTGCAATCCCAGACTATTAAGGCATTTTAAGTCACAGGATGAGATAGGAGGTCAGCACAAGATACAGGTCATAAAGACATTGCTGATAAAATGGATTGCAATAAAAAAGCCAGCCAAACCCACCAAAACCAAGATGGTGATGAGAGTGACCTGGTCATCCTCACTGCTACACTCCGACCAGTGCCATGACAGTTTACAAATGCCATGGCAACATCAGGAACTCACTCGGTATGGTCTACAAAGGGGAGGCATGAATGATCCACCCCTTCTTTAGCATATAATCAAGAAATAACCATAAAAAATGGGCAGCCAGCAGCCCTCAAGGCTGCTCTGCCTATGGAGTAGCCATTCTTTATTCCTTTACTTTCCTAATAAACTTGTTTTCACTTTACTCCGTGGACTCGCCCTGAATTCTTTCTTGTGTGAGATCTAAGAACCCTCTTTTGGGGTCTGGATCAGGACCCCTTTCTGGTAACACCCCCACCTTAAAATTCAGTGACTTCCCAATGCTCTTGGAAGGAAGACTGAAGTCCTTAATATGCCTAACATATCCTCACATGTCTGGTCCCTGTCTCATTTCATAATGTGCTTCCTCTTGCTCTCTGTGCTTCAGTCACAGCAACAAGCCTTTTTCCATGCTCCTCCCACATTGACCTTCCCTTTGAACTATTCCTTCTTCCTGGAATGCCTGGAATTACTGGAATGCTATTTACCCACACATCCCCTTCAACTAGTTATTTCCTACCTATCCATCAAATCCCAACTCATCCATGGAGTCAGCAGCCTTTCCTAGCTCTTTTCTGTCCAATGAAGACAGTTCCATTTTTTGCACCTCTCACATCATGCCTTGTTATCACAATAGGAATTCTTCATGTCTTCCAGTGCTTCTTTGACTTATGTACCTCTACTCCTCCACTGGACTATAACTATATGAGAGCAGGGACTATGTCTGTCTTACTCATTGCTCTAACCATAGAGCTTTGCACATTGCCAGATATTTAGCAGGCACACAAAAGTTCCTCTTTACACCTGTAGATCCAGCTTCTCAGGAGGCAGAGGAGGGAGGATCACCTGAGCCCAGTGAGGCTGAGGCTGCAATGAGCCATGATCACACCACTGCACTCCAGCCAGAGCAACAGAGTGAGATCCTGTCTCCAAAAAAATAAATAAATAAAGTCACCATTTGTTGTATAAATGAATGACTTCACTAAACTCTGATGAATTAAAGAACTATCCTAGGTGCTCTAGAAAGAACTACTCTTTTTATTCTTTCAGAGTGACTGTTTTGGAGTCTGAATAATAGTTTGATTGGACAGTAGGAAATGCTTTTCATCATGAAGGGGGTTATCAAATGCATTGAGAGAACTGACTCAGAGATTGCTAGCTGTCAACATATCCCTTCTCTCCTATCTACATTGTTGAGTAGCAAAGTGCCCAGCTAAAAATATTGACATGCCCTCAGCTTTCCTTAAAGGTAAGTATGGTTGGTAAGATTAAAAATAAAGTGCAAAAAAAAAAAAAAAAAAAGATTAAAAATAAAGCAAAAAAAAAAAAGATTAAAAATAAAGCAAAAACAGAAGGTAGACTTTGGGTAAAATCCTCAAGAGGATTGACTCAGCTGGGAGGCATGGCCCTTTGCCTCTTTCTTCTTTTCTCCGTCTTTCTACCTGAAACATTGGCTTAAGCTCCAAAAGCCATCTTGGACTATAAGGCTGTCTTAAGAACAAAAATATGCAGTAAAAATGGAACAGAAAACCACAAGGTTCCTGGGTCCCCAGTGACCAAAACACAGCCATACATTCTTGGTCTTACTACCTGTCAGTATTTTTTCTAAGAGCAAACAAAACAAATCCTTGTGCTTTTGAGCAACTAATGTCAGCTTTCTACCCTGCAGTCAAACACAATTCCTAATTGATGTGACAGTTAATGAAAAGAAACAAACTCTGCCCTTAAATACCTCAATGCCCGACAAATTCCTGAAGATAAGATAGATGAGCCCAGAGTGGCAAGAATTCATCAGGGTTAATCATTTCCAATCACATCCCTAAGGCAATTATTTATAAATGAGCCAGGGTATTTGATTATCTATAAAGTATCCACTGATGGACATTTCACCATCCACTTCATGATGAAAGGCATTTCCTATTGTATATCCAAAATTATCAATCACACTCCAAAAGGGTCACTCTTCAAATACAAAACTTAGGTGTTCAGACTGGCTAATAACTCAATATTAGTTAGAGAGTTTTTACTTCTAAATTCTGTGAAGAATACAATGAAGTTTGCAACTTTATTTACATGAAATCAGCTCAATTTAAAAGGGCGGTTGGAGATAGCATTAAGTGAGCACTTAGTCTGTACCAGGCACTGTAGCAGATGCTTTGTATAAATCATCTTATGTGAACCTCCCAATGGCTCTGTAAGGTAGATATTGTACTCATTTTATAAATAAGGAAACCGAGGACCAGAAAAGGGAAGTGATCTGCTCAAGGTCTCTCAAACAGGGCTGGGATTTAAACACATCTGCCTCCACATCCTGTACTATTTCCACTACTCCATTCTGCTTCCAAACCAGCGATTGTTAGTATCTTGAGTGTGTGATTGAGATCTCACTAAGTCCTATTAATGAGCAAACGCTCTTCTTCATGGCATTTATAGTAAGACATTTTTATGGGCTGAATTGTATCTTCCAAAGAGATATGTTGAAGTCCTAACTCCTAGTACCTGTAAATATGTCCTTATTTCGAAAGTCTTGATAGATGTAATCAATTAAGATGGGGTCATACTGGATTAGGGAAGTCTGTCATTCAGTGATTGTTGTCCTTATAAGAGGAAAATCTGGACACAGAGACACACAGAGAGAAGAATGTCATAGGAAGATGGAGACAGAGATTGGAGTGATGAGTCCACATGACAGGGAACATAAAGGATTGCTGGAAACCACCAGAAGCTAGGGAGATGCAAGAGAAGAGTCTCCCCTAGGGCCATTGGAGGGAACAGGGCCCAGCTGGCATCTTGATTACCAGAGAACTGTGCGGAAATACAATTCTGTTGTTTTATGCCACTCAATTTGTTATAATTTGTTGCAGTAGCCCTGGAAAAATAACAGAGAAGTTAGCTGGGACTTCGGCCTGCCTTGGCTTTAGCAATAATGTATGTTTTGTTGAGTATAAAGCGAGGCCTGTGTCACATGATATGGGGGTGGTACAATGGTCAAATGGAGCTGGGAATGTGTCCAGTACTTCCTCCTGCCCCATCCAGGAAGACACTGAGAAGGGTGTGAGAGATAGAGGGTGGCAGATGGAATGAGGGAGGCAGGACCACGTGTGGTGGGTGGCTTGTGTTAAAGAACTGAGCTGGGCCAGCGAGATGTGAATAAAGAACACGTGTTCTGATGGTGAGGCAGGAGCCCTTGTTACTTGATCTAAAGAACTGAACACCTCATGTTTTTCCAATTGCCCAAAATAAGGCCGTAAAAGGTAAACCAACTTGGACCTGTGTTTTGATTATGAGCATCTGTTAGGCTCGGACCAGCTAAAACCCATTGACTAGGGACTGACTCCAATTTTATATTTTATATAATGCCAAGGACATTGTTAGTAGGTTCATTAAAAGGTTCAGTTAACTGATGCAAATGCTTAGAAGCACTGGGGAGATAATTACTCAACATGTACACCCTGAAATGTATGAAATTATTAATAATACAAACCCAAGCCAAGACAATATTCTTGTTAAAAATGAAACTAAGTAGGAGACAATGGAAGTGAAAAGTATCTGAAGTTGTTTTTTTCATTACTTGGCTTACCTCATGGTGGAAGCACCCATTTCAAAACAGTTTCTAAATGTATGTATAATAAACATTTCAAAGACAATAATTGTAACAATAGTTATAACATTCTGTTAGACTAGTCACCTTCCAACAAAGCCAGTAAGCTGAAATACATAAATCTTACCAAAGCTTCTGTCTTATCAAGGTGAACAACTCATTTCAGTTTACCTAGGAACATCCCAGGTTTAGCCCTAAAGGTCCTGCATCCCAGGAACCTCCCCAGGCCTGGGGAGACCTGAACATTTGTCCCCCTGCCTCTAATAAAGAAGAGTATGGTCGCATGAGCAAGCACTAAAGGGCAGGAAACTGATCCAAAGATCCAAAAGGTAAATTCAAAGAAGAATCTTATGGGATAAATACTGGTCCAAGGGATGAGGCTAAAACAAGGCCAGCAGGCTGAAAAGCAAAGATGAGTTTTCAAGAGCACTCACATTGGCTTCTCATGACCACAGGGTTGGTTTCTTCTAAGGCCTCTCTCTTGACTGTCGGTGGCCATCCTCTCCCTGTGTCTTCACGTTGTCTCCCCTGTGTGTATCTGTGTCCTAATTTGCTCGTCCGATAAAGACACCAGTATTGGATTAGGGCCCACCCGGATTGAGGCAGGAAAATAGGGTCTGGAGGGACGGAACCTAAGCCCATTTCATGCTGACTTCCTAGAACTGAATTGAAAGGAAAATCCTAACTTTCCAGCCTAAGTAACAAAAGGACCAGACACTACTCCCTTTGCAAACCCCCATCTTTTCTGCACAGCAGATGGGAAATTGAAAGTACCTCTGATTGGTTGATTTTTGCAACCAATCAGATATTTGCATAGGAATGTGACCTTTGGAACTTCACTTCAGCCTCTGGTTGGTTGCTTTCTGCAACCAATCAGACTGATGGTGGGCCACCACTTCATTTACATGAGGAGAACACCAAGTGGCCAATGGGAAATCTCTAGAGGGTATTTGGACCCAAGAAGATTCTGTACCAGGACTCTTGAGCCCCTATGCTGGGGCCCACCCCCACCCTGTAGAGTGTGCTTTGTTTTCAATAAATCTCCGCCTTTGTTGCTTCATTCTTTCCCTGCTTTATTTGTGCATTTTGTCCAATTATTTGTTCGAAACGCCAAGAGCCTGGACACCATCCACTGGTAACAAGATGACCTCGTTTTACCTTAATTACCTCCTTAAAGACCCTATCTTCAAATATAGTCACATTCTGTGGTACTGGGGGCCTAAGACTTCAACACATGAATTTTAAGGGGAAAGATACTAAACATAGTGGATGACTTCTGGGAAATACAATTACAGCCCTGAAAACATCAGCATCACCCGAAGTCATGTATGTTGGAGATTTAAGACAGACAGTTCCCGGATAGCTTACCTACATTTCATAGTATTCGTACATTCGTACGTTTCATACATTTCATTTTTAAAAAGTGAGACTAACAGTTAGGAACCTCAGAGGAACTAGCACAGGAGGAAAAAAAAATAATGAACGACAAAGAATCAGTTCATTCATGGCATCTAACATTCACACTGCACTTGATAGTCTGTGAGCATTTTCCACCTATTATTTCATGCATCTGCACAACAAGCCTGTAAGCCAGGGTCCTTACTCACAACCAAAGGCCCCCACACCCAGTTCCAACCACACGGGTGCTTAAGTGCATGGCGACCATATTATTTCTTGCTCTTGGCTTTGTGCTCTCTGTGGCTCATCATAAGATATTTATTCCAGATCCCTTCCCGGTGACACATGTAGATGCTGTTTCATCAGAGGTTGAGTGGGTCATGAAGGCCAAGGCCAGCAGTTTTGGATGCCTCTATGAAGCTGGATATCACTTACTTGTTAGCATCCCTCTCTGGCAATCATCAATAACCTCATTTCAAAAGTACCTCCTTATACAAGACTCTCATCAACTGATTTCATCATTTTTAGCACTGAAATCTTGGTCTTCAAGCTCTCTGCTCTGACAGCATGTCTGATAACCTGAGAAATCAGTTTCACCCCTGAAACTAAACTGGCCATTATTTCCTAATTTTAAATTATGACATGACAAGGCTTCACCCTATCTCTTTGTTTCTTATTTCCTTGAACCCTCCCACCCTTACCAGCAGCCAACACAAATCACAACGCAATGCAAAGCCACAGAACACACCGTGAATCGGACAGTTTCAGAAGATGTCATTCACACAATGTGCACAGAACTTCCTGCACAGCCATCTCTGTGCCCCTGCGAAGGGCATGTGGTATGAGGCAGTAAAATAAGTATAGTCTGTGTTTGGGTATGAGAGTTGGTGGGTGGGGTGTGAATACATCCAAGATATGCTTTAGGAAGAAGTCAAAAGAGAACTGAGAGTGAGAAAGAAGACTGGAATGACCTCCAGTTGTCCATCCAGATCCCTGGAGACAGATCTTCATGTGCTAAATTAACTATGTCCCTTATCCTCTGGCTTCTAGATGGGCTGAGGTAATGGAAAAGACTGCAGAGGGTGGAGGGTGGGATGAGAGAGCAATTGGGGTATTTATCCTCCCCATTTCCTCCTCACCAGGCCCCAGTTTGACAATGTTGCATTCCTCTAACCCCAGTTTCAGCTCCTTCCAGGCTTCCCTCTCCAGCTAATCCTTTCACAGGTTCTAGGAACTATTCTCCCCGGCTTCTTTTGGCCTGAGGATTCTAACAGCTTCCCACGTTGCTGGGCCTGCGGGGCTTCATCATCGCTTGCTGGTTTCCCTTAACTTTGCTGACACCATAGAAATAATTCTTCAGTTAAACTCTCTTCAATCACTCCTTTATACAGTCATTTACTCAGCAACCATAATTGAGCAACTTTGGTAGGCCTTGTGTCATTCACCCTAAAAGAAACAAGGATGAATAAAACTAGTCTTTCCCCGAAGAGAGTTTTGAAGCATCTTTTTTCTTGTTCTGACATCAGACCCTGCCCTCCCTATGAGGAGGGAGGGCACCAGACCCTGCCCTTCCAAACACTTGGAATTTAACCAGCCACTCCTCAGTTTCTTGTACCATGATGGCCACATGAATGAGGCTTGGCCAATTATGATACTCATCCCCTGCCACAGTGATTGGCTCAGGGATGAGCATGTAACCCAACAATGACTTCATCTCTCACTGGTAATTTTGTGAGAGCTACTATAGAAGTTTTTTTCTTTTTTCTAAGCTTGTTAATTGTGAGGGTGATGGGTACCTGAAGCTGTTGATGGCCATGTTGGCTTCCATATTGGAGAGAACCAACTGAGAATTCGGTCAACACAGAAGAAAGCAGAGATGAGAGGTAGAAAGTGTGAGAAAGACAGGTTCCTAACATTCTTTGTACACCTTGATCCAAATGGATCTGAATTCCACCTCTGGAATTTTCAGTTACCCAAGGTATTTTGTTTATGTAATTTGAGTTAGATATCTGTCACTTGCCAACAAAACAGTCCTGAGTAGTAAAAATGGCCTCCTTTACTAATCCATGCTACACCAATCGTCCAAGGCACCAAAGACTTGTCAAGGGAAAGAATTCCTTCACATAGTCACCAACAGTATCTTTTGAGAATGGGGAGCAGGTAGAAAAGAACATTCCAAAGTACAACACACTTTGATGAGACAAGAATGTTAGATCTTAACTTTAGGGATTTCCCCTATATGTCTTGAAATTGAAATGTATTCATTTTAACATAAGTAAACAGGAAAAGCCAAGTCCTTATCAAGAGATAATATGCCCATATCAAGATACACAACTGATCCTTGAATCTTGACATCAAGATTTTGTTCACATAATAATAAAGTTGAATTGCCATGTGCTTCTGTCAGATAATGACATTTAGGTTGATGTTGCCATTACTTAAAAAAACAAATCAGAAATAGCAATCTCTCAGCCGGGCATGGTGGCTCACACCTGTAATCCCAGCATTTTCGGAGGCCAAGGCGGGTAGATTGCCTGAGGTCAGGAGTTTGAGACCAGCCTGGCCAACATGGTGAAACTCCAACTCTGCTAAAATTACCAAAAATTACCAAAAAACAAACCCTATCTCTACTAAAATTACCAAAAAATTTACGAAAGTGGTGCACGCTTGTAATCCCAGCTACTCGGGAGGCTGAGGCAGGAGAATCACTTGAACCCGGGAGACAGACTTTGCAGTGAGCTGAGATCACGCCACTGTACTCCAGCCTGGACAACAGAGCAAGACAGAGCAAGACTCTGTCTACAAAAAAAAAAAAAAAAGAAAAGAAAAGAGAAAGAAATCATAGTCTCTGAAAACAAAGAGCAAAAACTGTATTTTGTCCTTTCTATTTAATACTCCCTGAAAAATAGTCACACTTTTCCTAGCTTAATGCAACATGAAAATTTGGAAATAAAACCTAAATTATTTTCATATTCCTCACTCATCAACACTTACAACAAAAGGCCTCTTTAGCATATATAGCACACAAACCAAGAAGAATAAGTTTTGTTTGGATCAAAACAATCAAATATATTGCAATTTTCTTCCTCAAATAGGAGCTTTTCATAACTAAATTCAAGGAGGAATAAATCACAAAATGTTATATCCAGATACTTTTATTAATGTGACATTAAATCTTAAAAATCCCACAGCAACTACTTTGAACAATCTTAAAGGATCCAAGTCATTTTCATGAAATATCTTGAAGAATGTTTTTCAATGCTTCCTCAAAAGTTAATTATTTAAGCTGAAGTCCTGGAGTGTTTAGGCTTTGGGGCACAAGTGAGAGAAATAAAAGCTGGAGTTACAAGAGCAGAGCTGGGAAATGGTTGAGAAAATCGTCAAGAAACATAAAAGCTTGAGGGACTCAGAGAGTTTACACACATGTTCACAGCAGCATTGTTCACATTAGCCAATAGGTGGAAGGAACCCAAACGTTCGTCAACAGATGAGTGGATAAACAAAACATGGTATATACACACAACGAGACATTATTCAGCCTTAAAGAGGAAGGAAATTCTGACACATGCTACAACATGAGTGAACCTTGAGGACATTATGGTAAGTGAAATAAGCCAGTCATAGAAGGACAAATATTGTATGATTTCATTTACATGAGGTGCCTAGAGTACTCAAATTAATAGAGCAGAATGGTGGTCGCCAGAGGCTGTGGGGAGGAGGAAGTGGGGAGTTGTTGTTTGAAGGGTACAGAGTTTGAGTTGGGGAAGATGAAGTTCTGGAGATGAATGGTGGTGATGGTTGCACAATAATGTCAATGTACTTAATGCCACTAAACTGTACACTTAAAAATGGTTAAAATGGTAAATTTTATGTTATGTATATTTTATACTATGACCAGCAACAAAAACCCTCAAAAATGCTTAAAGGAACAGGCAGACATGTGGGCACGTGAAACCAGTCAGGATGTGTGACAGACAGAAGGGTGGGGATTCCAGAGACCCGTGTGCATGCGTCCTCTCTAAAGAGAACACGCATCACTCAGCTCTCCGATTGCTGCCAGGCAGGAAATGGACCCAGTAGTATATGCGGATATTATGATTTTTCAGGAGAAGCCTGAAATCTGCATTTTTATAAAACATCCGCTATTTTTTTAAGTTAGCAACAAATTTTTAGAAGTTTTTAAAAAACTACAAGTCAAATAAAGGGTGTCTGCAAGCCTCTAGCTGACACCTGATTTAGTGGTGAATTAGCAGCATTCTATATACGAAGGCTGCACTGGATCCAGGGCAGAAAGCCGAGTCCTAACAGTATTAGCTTGTGCAGGGAATTATTTCCAGAGTGTGTTGCTGGCCTATGCATTCACAAAGGAAGGCCTAGGAATATATCGCAACCATAACCTTATTTTCAGAAGCTTTGAACAAGTGGAAATGGGGTATTTTATGTGTGTGTTTTGTTTTGCTTTTGTGTGGCTAAAATGAGAGCTTTTGGAATTCTTGTGTGTATGGAACAGGCTGTTCATTTATTGACCAGTGTGATAGATTCCCACATTAGTCTCAGACTAGAAATGAATGCCCCTTTGAATGCCCCTTAGAATAATAAAGATGTGAGCAACATTTATCCAAATTACATGAAGAGCAACTTAGCAGTATTAACACCTCTCACTCTTACAAATGGGGCTGTGTGGGAGCCTGAATTTTAAAACAAAATCAATGTTTTAATTTTCTATCTTATGGAGTTGAAGCTGGGGATGGGAGAATGACTTCTAAATAATTAAGCATCTTATAACAAACTAACATGAACTGTAACTAAGTAAAGGCAACTCTGAAACAGAACTCATAGCTCTTAAAACTCATCCTCTATTCTTCAAAATAATCGATTTTATTTGTCATGTTTTTCTTTTTATTGCTATGCTGTAAATGAAGCAAATAATGTCTTTTGAGTAAGAATGTGATGTAATTCATTGATTGCTAGGCAGTAATATTCAATTCATTTTAACAAATGTATATCAAGCACCTTTTCAATGCTCAGAATTGTGATGGGCACAGTAGGTAATACAAAAAAAATTGTGTCCATCCTCCTCTCACAATTAACACTCCACCCAACAATACAGCTTACATTTCAAATAGGGCAACGAGGAAAGCAAACGTAAAGCAATCAGCGCGCAGACGAAGGCAGAGACTACCCTGTGGCTCCCCTTGAGTTCCACGGGGAGGAAACATTTTGTGCCCCAATACCCCTAACTCTTGCTGGGGGTACCCTTGTTAGGGCACATGTGTCAGAGCTGGCAGGGACACCAGAGGACATGGAGCAGTCTTCCACCTTCAGATTTGATATTTATTGCATAGATGAGGTATCTGAGGCTCAGTTAAGGGATTTTTCCAAAGGCACCTAGCAAGTGGAAAAAGGGTCCAGAACCCGGAGCCCAGCTTCTGAGGTGTGGCCCCCCAGCCCCACTCCACTGCCCATTGCCTCAGCAGCAGCGAGTACTCTTCCTCCGCTGCAGAAGCACTTCCTGAGCTCCTCCTTCTGCACACCAGGCTCTGCCCAATCCCACCGATGTCTGGAATGCAGTTTGTCGCATTTATGAAAGTTTAACAGCAAGATCAAGGGAAAGGAGAGAGAGGTGGGTGAGCTCTTGGTTTCTAGCTGGGCCTCACAATTCTTGTGCCTCTCAGGGGTCACTACAGGTCCAAGGCCTGGTCCTCAGCTCTGCACATGCAGGAATTTGATTTTATCAGTTCACTCGGGGGTGATGAGACCCTAGGGGACCAACCCACACCAACTAAATGATCGAGGCACTGACTGATAAACCAGAAGGCCACTTTAGTATCCTGGGAAACATATTGTCAGGGGGATCCGGATATGCTTCTCTTGGGCTTTGAAGTCCTTTTGGGGAAACCAGATGAGTTAAGAGGAGACTCTGGAAAATACAGACTCAGAGGAAAGGAACTTTGGTGGACTCAGCTTCACGCCAACCTCCCAGCTGTCCCTGTGCCTTCCCTCTCCTCTACTGTCCTTGCCAACGATTGCCACGTCTCCTCTCCCTAAACACACTCTACCCCATTCTCTGCCTGTTCAAATCATATTAACAGTTAACACCTATTGAGTGATTGAGTGCTTGCTTACTATGGGATGGGCACAGTTCTAATAGTTTTATATAATTTCCCTAACACCCAATTCTCTCTTAAACAAGAGAATAATGACAGTCCATACCGCACAGTGTTAGGGAAATTATATAAAACTATTAGAAATAAAGGCTCAGAAAGGTTAAGTAACTTGCCCATAGTGAAGCAGCTAGCAAGACACCACCAGGATTCAAACCCAGGCAGTCAGACCCTAGAGCCCATGTTGATTGTTTTTTTTTCTTTTCTTTTTTTTTCTTTTCTTTTTTTTTTTTTTTTTTTTTGAGACAGGGTCTCACTATGTCACTCAGCCTGGAGGGCAGTGGTGCAATCACAGCTCACTGAAGCCTTGACCTCCTGGGCTCAAGCAATCCTCCCATCTCAGCCTCTAGAGTAGCTGGGAGGCACTCTGGCCCCCTCAATGCCTATCTCACTGTTGTTTGCAATTGAAAAACCTCAAAACAGCATGTAAAGAAATAACAACTGTTAAATATGAAAGTCAACATTACATGAAAATCAACAGAAGAGAAGAGAAACAGAAGAGAAACAGAAGAGGGGACTTTTTTAATCCCTTAAATACAAATTTTTAAATAAGTGAAAAGGCAACTGCCTGAAAATTTTGATAGGCATAAGCTGATAATTTGTTCCAATGGACATCTGGGATCATTGTAGCAGGTGGAGTAAGCAAAGAGATATGGTAGTTCTGTTAGTACAAAATTATATTTACAAACACACACGCACACGCACACGCACACAAACACATACACACAAACTGCTACTGAACATCTGCGGTCACGGAGACTCAAACCATATCCGCAAGTGTGAAGACTTGCTGGTTTGACCTCCACACGACTTCAAGTCCCTGATTATATATTTAGTTCCTGATTATATAGTTAAAAACCAATTATTTCCCAGTGAGTATTAAGATCATTGATATATAAACTGGGCATTTTAATCATTAGCTAAATAAACTGAGTTTTAAATCCTAGGCACTGTGAGGGTTTACACAAAGCCTGTATGTAATTTACCAGTCATTTTAATGCCAGAACAGCTTAGATTTCAAATAGGGGGCACCTAGCAAGAGCCCTTCAAGTCTTATCCTTCTACTTGATCAAAAAGTAAAGACAAAACCATCCTGTGATCATCTTTCTCAAAAAGTTGCAAATCTTAATAACAATTTTCTTTGACTAAATATCATCATCTTTCAGAATTATAACCTAAAAAAAGGCCTAGGATGTAGGCCTACCCCTGCACTTTGGATTTCCTAGGTCTTTAAATTTGTCACATAAGAATCAGCCTGTGGTCCAGTCTGCTTTTCCTGGGCCCCAAAACCTTTATTACAGCTGGCCAGTTATTTGTAATAGACCTGAAAATGTTCAATAGTGATGTGGGTTGTTTTGCATGGACAGTATCCCTTCCCATTTCTTGTGGTACTAACATGTCCATTGTCACGGGAGACCACACTCCCCCATTCCCAGTCTATGTGCTTTAATGCATGTGTGGGGAGTGGAAGGAGACTTAAGCCCTTTCCAGGGATGGACAATGACCCACGCCTGACCAATCAGCTTGGCTGCCATGTTTGGTTGAGCAATAGGCATGAAACCAATTCAGGGTAATAAGAATCAAACCTGGAAACTTTGCTGTAACTATGGGGAAAGAGAAGCTTTCTGCTGGAATTGTTCAGTGAATAGATAAGCCCAGAGCTTCTGATGGTATCTCGAGATCATGTAGAGAGGACGTGCCTGCGGATAAAATCAATCCAGACGAACACAGAGCCAAGAGATAGATTTCTGATAATATCGCTTGAGACCTTGATCCAGGCAAACCTTTGCCTTTATAATTACATGAACCAATTAATTTGATTTTTTTTTGTAAGCCCCTTTGAATCAGGTTTCTAACATTTGTAACCTAAGGAGATGTAGACTATATAGATACAGATATATATAGATTCTTTTAAGTAGAAACTTTGTAAAGATAACAAAAAATGTTTATCAAAGTATAAAATGAGTTTTTACCAGAGATGTTAACTTCTTGCTATGAACTACTTCCCATTCCAGTGTGCACTGCCTTTCGCACAATCCCCTCCTCAGGGAAATGGCCACTAATGAGACTAAGATAAAGAGCAACATGAAGGCAGGTAACTATTTTGCTGCCCGGGCTCCAACAGCTTGTGTTGCCTGACTCAGTGAGCTGGACCAATAGGAATCTCTTGCTTATAAATTTATGCCAGGAGATGCTGAGGGAAATTGAAGTCTCATGGTACAGCCTTATGGGTTTGGTTGACCTTCAGGCGCCATATGTAAGATAAAGAAACAAGACAGGAGAGAAGAGCAGGGGCTAGTTGAGCAGAGACCACATGACCTCTGAGAAAGAAAATGGCTCCATTCCTGATTTTCCAGTCCCTTGTTTTGAACGCCATGAGGCCCAGCTGTACTTTGATTCACTGTCATGGAATCTTTTCCAGGAACAGATCTAGAATAGTGGTTAGAAATCATGGCTCCAGAGTCACCTCCTGCGTGCGACTCACTTCTCCCACTTCCCACACAGCTGCCTTAGAGAACATCCTCTACGCCTGCTCCTCCATAGTAAAATGGGAATAATAACACACTACCTCCCAGGATGGGCGAGAAGATTCCATGAGATAATATACTCAGAACAGTGTCTGGCACATAGTGAGGTCTGAATCAATGAGAGTAGTAGTCATTGCTACAAGAACCCCGATACTCAAATTAGTTTGAGTGACATCCTAGTCCTTTACCACCAAGAGGGCCCTTCTAGAACAACATTTTTTTTTTTTTTTTGAGACAGAGTCTCACTTGAGTGCAGTGGCGTGATCTCGGCTTACTGCAACTTCTGCCTCCCAGGTTCAAGCAATTCTCCTGCCTCAGCCTCCCAAGTAGCTGGAATTACAGGTGTGCACCGCCATGCCCGGCTAATTTTTTTGGTATTTTTAGTAGAGATGGGGTTTCACCATGTTGGCCAGGCTGGTCTCAAACTCCTGACCTCATGTGATCCTCCAGCCTCAGCCCCCAAAGTGCTAGGATTACAGGTGTGAGCCACCACACCCAGCAGAACAACAATTTTCTAAATGGTTAAGTATAAATATATTTTGATACAATACATATAAAACTATTATCATATATTTATATACCTACAGCTATGGGTAGCACAGGAAAGTGTATATATATTAAGTGTGTATATATTAAGTATAAATATATTTTGATACAATACATATAAAACTATTATCATATATTTATATACCTACGGCTATGGGTAGCACAGGAAAGTGTCTCGGATGTGTGGACACATCCCTGTTCTCATCCTTATCCTGCACTGTGCCCTGATCCTCTAGGGTCCTGCACTGAACCTTCAGGGCTGGTTAATTCCATACACCAGGGCTGACATGCCAGCCTCTAAGACTTCTCTCTTTGTCTGCAACTGCTAGAAGCTTAGCCTCCTCTTCCATTGCAGTCTATCGCTCTAGCTATTTCTGCAGCTCCTTGTTCTTGTAGGGGAGGTGTCCTGTGTGTAATGCATGCACTCTGCAAAAAAACGCAGAGGCCATGGAATTAGGAGAGTTTCTATAGACCATTCTGTCTTTCAGTATGTAGACAACAGCTAAGTCCAACCCATAAGCCTTCTCTCATTACTCAAACCACTGTCCTATGACGCTTCCTGTGTCAAGTGGGCCCACCCCTTCTGAGGTTGGAAAGAAAATTCACCTGAGGCTGGAGGGTTTTGATTTTTCTACTGCTTTGTCCCCGTCTGTGAAAACCACACAAGTTAAGTTCACAGACTTTGTCCCTTTCCAAGTAAGTACTATTTAATCATTCTGAACTGCTGATGTATGCTTTCTAGCCCTTTAAAAAAAAACTGATTTTACTAAAGAACGATGATATAAATCAACTTTCAAAGAAACTTTTTATTTTAGAAAATTATTTATCCACAGCCTAAATATATGTGTGTATCTATTATACATATATACACACACACACACACACACACACACACACACACAAATATTCTTCAAATCTGTTCCCCAAAATGCATTATGAATAAGAGGCACACAAGAGTCCTAAAAAGGAACAAAAGTTGGAGTACTTAAGGAAAAAGTAAGAATCTTTAACAATGGCCCTGGTACATTTTGTTTTGCATTCTTTTCTAAAAGGCAATAATCAAGGAATTAAATCTATACTCCCCAAGGCCTTTCTCCCACCCTTCTGGTAAAATCAAGGCATGAACTTTTTAGTACAATTGCTACTCTAAAGATCAGAGAACCAAAGTATTCTTACAGCTACAGAAGAGGGCTAAGGAAAGAAAGGCTGAGCTCATTCAGCACACTCCAAAGTCCCAAGCAAAGGGACATTCTCATGTGGGAATAAGCCACTTTTTAACTTTAGAGACGGTCCCTTGAGTTACAAGCTGATTATGTCCTAAGTTTCTTTCTAACCTGAAATGTTTAGAATTTAGAACGTATTCTCCTCTAACAGCAACACTATAAGTACTGAATTATGTCACCCTAAAGAAAGCGTTCCTGAGAAGTCACATAGTTTTGTCTTGAGGGCCCAGCCACAACTGGTATCCTTTTTTTATGGAAATGCATTTAGAGTTCCAAATAAGACATAGCGTCTCAGTGCCTCTGACCCTACAGGACTGTCACCAATGCCAAGACACCAGTGGTGGCCAAGGCCTGCGTCCTTCCCCTCACCCCACCCACGCTGACCTGCAGAGGGAAATCTCAACAGGCAAGAGTAGGGGCAGGAGGGGCTCTTCCTGCCCCTGCTCCTGGTCCCCACTTGGCCGCCAGCAGAGAAGGCAAAAAGCAGGAACTAGAGGCCAGCAAGGTACAGGATGGGGGAGGGAAGGAGACTTGGCTGAGACTTGGGCAGGCGAGCTCCCCCGCCTCAGCTGGGGACTGCCTGTGCTCTTAGCTATCATTTCCACTGTGGGTTGCTAAGTGCTATACATAATGCAAAAGTAAATAGTTACACAGCGCAGTTTGGCATACACAAAAACACACATCAATCAACCAATGGGGGAAAAATACTCTCAAAGTTTCTAGGTTTATTTTTAGATCCTGGTTGACCAGTTGAGTAACCTAAATGCCCAAAGGAAGAGAAGTTGGGGCCGAAAAGTGTAGTTATTTAGAAACAGAGGACACTGACACCGAAGATCTCTAAGACCATCTGAGCTTATAAAATATGCATCAGTCAAGTCCTTGGGTGTTTTAAATGCCTCGTGGTAGTTCTGTGAATAGGAAACAGCCTGCAATGCACTCGTAAGACGTGCTGGACGGAAAACATCCTCCAGCATTGCAATCAAGGCAGCAGAGTAGACGCAACACAAAATATTGATATCCTTTTGTAAAGGTCTAAGGACAACAGCAGGAGCTACAACAATACTAAAGTAGTAAATTCTTCAAGGAGAGGAAAAGTGCTTTTTTCACCTTGTATTTCCCACATCTGGCATAGTGCCGTGGACAGAGCGGGTTCCCAATAAATGTTTGTTAAATAGGAATAATAATAATAATGCTCCTGGAAGAGCCGTCAGTTCTAGGCAGCCTTTTTGAGATTCTCCTCATAGTGGTCAAAGTAGCCAACTAAGATTAAAGTTTCAAACACAAATTTATCACTAAGAAAGGGAACCAGAAGGACAACCACAAAAACAGACAGAAGTATATAAAATAATGAACTATTGGATTGGAAAGCAGGAACAACCGTGCGTGAATCATGGAGACTGGCTCAGCCTCATCCCCTGTAAACTGAGATCGTATTTGTGGCCCTCCTACGTCACAACAATGCAGGATCAATGAATGTGAAATCGTTAGCAGAAGCATTCTGAGCTTCTCAGACCGCGCACTCCCATGGCATCCCGATATTCAATTCAAGGCAAAGATGTGGGGCCTGAGAAATCAGGTTATTCTCCGTGTAACCACCTAATTCCAGGTAAATGCAAATTCTTCCCTGCCTTTGAAAAATACTCTCCTGATTATGGTACCACTAGTTTATAGCTGAAAAAAAAATGGACACATAAAAGGGATAACTTGCCTTATGGAAATGAAAGGGTTTTTTTTTTTTTCTAAGCCTCATTCTATAAAGGGTGATGGGCCAATTCATTAGTAAGTTAAAGGAGAAAAGCAATCAGTTTGGCCCCTTATTTCCTCCTCATCCTACACAAAAATAAATTATAGTTGGATTAAATAATGATTTTTTTGAAGGTTAAGAATGTTTTAAAACCAGCAGACAGCAGAGTAGCAAACCCCATAAAAGTGCAGAGCAGGCTGTCCTGTCAGTGGAAGAAATTGCAGGGAAACATTTGCCCACTCGCCAATGTCAAACTATGTCAAATGGGCAAGTGATATACTAATATTTGGGGAAATATTTGTACCAAATGTGCCAAAGATGTTTTATTATGATAAAGATCTTATGTCCACAATATATATTTTAAGTAAAAAATAAAGCAAGTTACAGAATAATATGTATACTATGACTGAGAATATCAAGCCCCCTTTGTATCTTTAAAATGAAGTGTATTCACACAAGGAGAAAGGTAGGGAAACACCCAGGCCTTTAGCACTGGCTCCCTGGGAGAAGAAATGAGCCATCAGAGCTTTTTCTTTGTGGATCTTTGTCCTGAATTGTTTCTCTTGTTATCACAACCATATATTGCTTTTAAAATTTGAAGGACATTTTTTTTTAAATTTTAACTGATATGAAAAACATTGAAGGGCAAAGAACATGTAACTGAAAATTAGGAAGAGAAGAAATGCAACTAGTATATAATAATATAAAAAAGAAATGTTCAGCCTCACTAGTCATCAAAGAAATACAAATTAAAAGAAAGTATTTTGGATTGCCTAGGACAGTCCCTATTTCTGCCTGTCATTTTGCTGTAATTATTAGAAAGCACCCCACTTTCACTCTCAAAACTGTTCTGATGTGAACAATAAATTATACGGTCATCCTAGATGTAGCCAAGAAATATTTCTTGGCCAGTTATCATGTGCTACCTACTAGGTTGGGCACTTAGATTAGTTAGTGAAAGTATTTTGAAGTGATGATGGTCAAGGCATGGTAAAGGAAGATGAAATCGACACAGTCACACAACATGATTTGCTCTAACCCATTTGGAAAAGTAACTTGGCTTTTGCTAAAAATGTGTTAAGAGTTTTTAAATGTTCAAACCTTCCATCTATTAAATTCACTAAAACTATATCCTAGGATATAATGTTAAATGGAGAAAAATGTTATTGTACAAAAATAATAATAGCAAAAAATGTATATAAAATGTTGACCAAATGTACAAAAATTGAATGACTAAGTAAACTGAGGTATAATCCATTCAATGAAATATTATACATGCAATAAAGCATTGTCTACAAAGATTGCAGAATAAAACATAAAATGTTTGGGACATATGGTTAAATGAAAAAAATAATTTTAAAAAATAGATAAATATGACTATGTAACTAAAAAAAAAATCTCTATAGTAAGTAATGATAATAAATATCCCAAGATGCCTTTGAATATTTGGAATAAGAGTGATTCTTCTTTCTAATTTTCTATATTGTGCATATTTTATTTTATTTTATTTTATAATACCTTACTTTTATAATTGTGGGGGCAATGATACAGAGGGAACGACACCAAAGGTCTGGGGAACATATTCTTTAAATGTCTTCCTGCTGCTTTCCCAAGAAACTTCAGAGGCTAGAATGGACTTCTGGTTCTCATTGCTTGTCCTTTGGCCTGGCATAGAAATGGTCATCATGTCTTCCAAAGGGTGAGGCGGTGGGAACGCAACATCACCGACTTCCCACATCCCCAGCCTCCACTTACAACAACTGAGAAAATTTAGATTATATGACTAAAGAGACGTGTGTGTGTGTGTGTGTGTGTGGTGTGCAAATGCGTATCTGAGTGTTGCTTCCTCTCTCCTTCCCCTGTCCTCAAGGGCAGCAAGACAAACTCCAGAGCAATGGTGCAGCAATCTGCCTTTAAAAATACAATAACAACGCAAAAGAGTGAGAGCCAAAGGAACCCCAGCCAGAGCAACACCCCAATATTAAACAGTTTTAAATAACAACAAATTAAAGTCCATCTCTCCTCTCAAACTTGCCATATAATCCAAATGACTCATCTCAGATCTCTAACTGCAGTAATTGAGGCCCTATCTCAAATATTGGAATTAGGCTAAATATCTCCCCTTCAAGCACATGCAACAGTCAGATAAATGTTCAAAATCTCTTACAGAACACTACAGTTACATACCCCACATAAATGATACATACATCTTCACAAAATCGTTACATAAACATAGGGGAAGAAAAGACCCCAAATATTAACTCTGGCTGCCTTTGAACATTTGAATTATGGGTGATAACACAACAGTTATGTTCCTAAAACTGCTGGGGTAAATTAGAAACTTTTAATTTCAATATTACTATAAATACACCCAAGGATGTTCACCACTGAAAGAAATTCTCTGAAATGTTTATAAAAACAAAAACATTTGGCCGGGCGCGGTGGCTCAAGCCTGTAATCCCAGCACTTTGGGAGGCCGAGGCGGGCGGATCACAAGGTCAGGAGATCGAGACCACAGTGAAACCCCGTCTCTACTAAAAATACAAAAAATTAGCGGGGCGCGGTGGCGGGCGCCTGTAGTCCCAGCTACTCAGGAGGCTGAGGCAGGAGAATGGCGTGAACCCGGGAGGCGGAGCTTGCCGTGAGCCGAGATCGCGCCACTGCACTCCAGCCTGGGCAACAGCGTGAGACTCCGTCTCAAAAAAAAAAAAAAAAAAACAACAACAAAAAAACATTTTAGTAAAGAAAACAATGATCTCCCTAATTTATCTCTTTAGGAAATTCAAATATTTGTGATATCTTGCATGAGATTATTTTCTTAAAGGTAGGGTGCACCTGTACCTTTGATATTAAGAACAGCAGCATCAGCACTTCTATTCGTGAGATGCTGCATCTTCTCCTTACATGTGTTATTCTACTTAACCCTCTCAACCTTCACAACAACCCCATAAGGCAGGTACTATTATTGCTTCCATTGTCACCTGAAGATTCAAGCTCCAGGGGCCTCACAGCTAATAAGTGGCAATACTAAGACCAAAACCAGATTAATCCAGCTCCAGAAGGGATGTACTTTTTCCACCAGAGAACTAGAGATTGCCTCCACATTATTTTTTTATACCAAAAATATCCCTTGCCTAAGCTTGTTTTAGACAAACTGTGATAAAAACAACTGTTATCAACTAACCAAACAAATTGGCTATCAATACACATTTAGCTATTGTAAATGAAGAATATACTGAATGACTACATCAGTTTTCAAAAAAGTTATCCAGTCCCCATATTAGAACTACAGGAAGGAAGCTGCTATAGTTTAAATATGGTTGTTTGTCTCCACCAAATCCGATGTTGAAACCTGATCCCCATTGTTGGAGGTGGTTCCTAATGGAAGGTGCTTGGGTTGTAGGGGTGGGTGCCTCACGAATAGATTAATGCCCTCCCTGGGTGGAGGAGGGAGGGAAGTGAGTTCTCACTCTATTAGTTAGTGGAGAGCTGATTATTAAGGGCCTGATACCTCCCCCTCCCTTTCCTTCCTTTCTGGCCATGTGATCTCTGCACGTGCCAGCTTCTCTTCACTTTCTATCATGAATGGAAGCAGCCTGAGGCTCTCACCAGATGCCCAATCTTGAATTGTTACAGACATCAGAATTATGAGCCAAATAAACCTTTTTTCTTTATAAATTACCCAGTCTCGCTTATTCCATTATAGCAATGCAAAATGGACTAAGACAGAAGCTATGCATGCCCTTCAGACAATGGAAACAGAAAAAAATAAACCAATTAAGTGGTCTAGGGCAGGAAAAAGAAAGGTATAGACAGGCCTAAAAATAGTTTCCACCTTATCTCTGTTTCAATAATAGCAGATTAGCACGTATTCTCTTGGAAATGTCACCCAGGCAACCAGAAATACAAAGACAAAGATGTTCCAAAAAACACATGTATGTAAATCTGTTTTTGCCATCTTTTGAGCATAAATGATCACTATTGCAAGAAAGACAATAATTAGGGGATTATCTTTTTTAAAAGTAGGCACAGAAGAAAGTTTACCCTCGTGTAAAGTAGGGTAACAAAGTATAAAGGTAGGTATCTATCTATCCTCAAATTCAGGCCAACAATCTATTAGGAATATTAAACATATTTTTCCCTATGTTTTTCAAATCTCATGTTTTTATCTCATAAACCAACGGCAGACGAATACAAAATACGGTAGGCTGGCAAATTTTAAAAACGTATTTTGAAAACTGCTCAAAAATAACTGCTTTAGAAACCACTTAAGTAGAGTAACTGTTTCTTTACCTGGATTGTCTAGGACAGTCCCCATTTGTGCCTGCTGTTTTGCTGTAATTACTGGAAAGCCCTCCCCTTTCACTCTCAAAAATGTCCCCATGTGAACAATAAATTATGTAGTCGCCTTATATTTAGCCAAGAAATATTTCTTGGCCAGTTATGATGTGCTACCTACGGGGTTGGGCACTTAGATTCGTTTTTTTAAAAGGTATATAAGATAACAACAATTTCAGAACAATCTAGTTGAAAAGACAGAAATAACACCCCGAACAACCGTGAATCAATGAAAACTTGATAATCCTTGGTGTAGTCTAGGCTGTCAGTGTCTGAGTTCAGATCTGAGAAAAGTAGCGAGTGTACCCCCTAGAGGGGGTCACTCCATGGAACTAAAGCTAAAAGCAACAATGCTTCTTGAGCACTTCCTGTGTGCCCGGCACTATGATAAGCACGATGCCTGCGTGATCTCGCTTCATGCTCAAAACAGCCCTGTAAGTGAAGGGCTGTCATTTGCTCATCTTATGGATGAGATGACTTCCCCAAAGTCAGGCCAGAGAATTCAGATGTCTAGCTCTCAAGCATATGTTCCCCACCACTGTAGATGTGGATGTGCTGCCTTCTGATCGCCCGTCTCTGCCAGGAGCCAGCCCGGCAGAGTCACCTGTTATCACACCCCTCAGCTTCTCTCCACCCTGCAGCACAGCAAGGTGTGGCCAAACTCTCGCCAAGGGTTACCAAATCAGGTAAAGCCCAACCAGAAAATGAAAGAGGCTGCTCTTGAATCCTACAGAGGAATCCTATTGAAGAGGCTATTGAGAAGAAAGTCACACAGGGGTTCAGGAAAGCAATGAAGGGTAATGCCGGACTCTAAGGCTAGTAATAGCAGGAAGCCATGACCACCCTAGACCTGAAGGCATAAGGGGAGGAAGTGGCTGAAGGAACCTAAAGAGGGTGGCGATATGGAGAGGACAGCTGAGATATCCAGACTGCTTACTGCCCTTGCCCTACAGAAGAGCTGTGCGCCAACCAAGTCAGAGGAAACTGGCCTGGTCACTCTTTGGGAATTAAGGTGCCAGGTAGGCAAAAGGATACCATCCTCAGCATATATACAAAGCCCGGGCCAGTTTCATGGGCATGTGACCTATGCCATCACACAGGCCCCATGCTCAGCAGGGCCCCACACTGGCATGAATCCTCCACTAGCACCATCTTGAAATTCTTAATTTTTTTAAACAAAGTTCCCACAGTTTGATTTTGCTCTGAGCCCCACAAACTATGTAGCTGATCCCCTGCAGGGCAAACCTTTTCTTCAGGTAGGGAGACTAAATTCTGTACATATCACAGTATTCCGATACACGGTTCAAAACAAAAGGATCCAAAGTTAATATTAACCAGAGTAACAATGATACAGTAGGATAGGTAACATGAAGGGGCATTTTTACCTTTTTTTCTTTCCTTCCTCTCTTTTGAAATCAAACTGTAAAGCAGCTGAGAAACCAAAATTAGCTGCCCCTTAGAGAGAAACAGACCTTAATTACAACTGCCTCTCCATAGCACAGACTGAATGGATTTTGGCTCTTCCCCAGTTAATGCGATCAATGCAGACAATAAAACAGAATAATTGATGCCCTGGAGAGGACTTTTCTGATACACCTCATTTGATGGGCTACAGTCATCGAATTCTCCAGGCCATTGCCAAAGCTACTCTTTACCTTGCCTTATGTGCCCAATGTACGGAGGCCCTACCTTGGGGCTCACTGTTGAAAATACATAAATAAAAGACCCGCCGATGGGCCAGTGGCATTCACAAACAGTATTTGTAGTGGATGCTTCCTGAAGCATGGGCTTAGAAACGAGTCTCTACTGCTTCTGCTTCCCTTTCCTGAAAGGCTCCAGCATCCGTAGCCTTCCTCTGAGGAATTATATTTCTAAAAGAATCTGAGAAAGCCCCAGCTGAGAAGCCCGAACAGGACCAGTGGCAGCTCTTTTTCCTGTTCATTTCCTTCAATGCCATCCAGCAAAACGAAGCCCAGAAAACATTTAGCTGAGATAGGGAACAAACTGACTTTTGACAGCCTCTTTCACTCACCCCTTTATTTCAGAAGTAAAGGATGGTAGATTTTAAGTGTTTGTTTATTTTGTTGTCTAAAGTTAGAATAAAATTTCAAATGATCAAATCAAAAGCATCTAGAATCTAGATGCTAGAATCAAGGAATCTAGAATCCAGGCAGCAAATCAAAGCTAGGGGCACCGTCACAGAGTCAGAGAATCAATAGTTGCCGTGTATACTAACTACTGAGCTCTGTCATGGGGTGAATGGTGGCGACCCCCAAAAAGAGGTATGTCCAAGTGTCCAAGACTTTTTTTTATTTTTTTTGTGGGGTGTTGTTGTTGTTTTGAGACAAAGGCTCACTCTGTCACTTAGGCTGGAGTGCAGTGGTGTCAACATGGCTCACTACTGCCTCTATCTCTCAGGCCCAAGAGATTCTCCTACCTCAGCCTCCTGAGTAGCTGGAACCACAGGTGTATGCCAAGAGGCCTAATTTTTTTTTCTTTTTTTTTTTTTCTTTGTAGAGATGGGGTCTCACCTTGTTGGCCAGGCTGGTCTCAAATTTCTGGACTCAAGCAACCCTCCTGCCTCAGCCTCCCACAGTGCTGGGATTACAGACATGAGCCACCAGGCCTGGCCATAACCAAGCTTTAACCCCTGGAACCAGTGAATACGACCTTATTTGAAAAAAGGGTCTTTGCAGATGTAATAAAGGATCTTAAAATAAAATCATTCTGGATCACACAGGTGGGTTCTAAATCCAGTGACGAATGTCTTTATAAAAGATGCGCAGAGGAGAGACGCACAGAGAGAAGAGCAGGAAGCAATGTGACGTGGAGCACAGCTCAAGTGATGCAACCTCATGCCCAAGAATGCTGCAGCCCCCAGAAGCTAAAAGAGGCAAAGAATGAAGCCTCCCCTAGAACCCCTGGAGGAAGCATGGCATCTTGGCCTCAGACTTCTAGCCTCCGGAGCTGTGAGAGAATAAATATCTGTTGCATTAAACCACCATTTTGTGGTCATTTGTTTCAGCGGCCACAGGAAACAAATATAAGTTCACAGCCCCATCTCTCACCTGTGGCCTCAGCTTCACAATCTCCAGCCAGGGACTATATGAAGCCTTCCAAAGCAGCCCATTCCGTGTTCACGGTGGGCCTAGTTCCGGCCCCACATGAGTCTAATCCCTTTCCCTCAGTGCAGTGCTTTCATGTATGTGAAGAAAAGAATATAAAAGTCCACAGAGCGATTCCAGGCCAGAGAGTCCCAGCTACTGTCCTCGGCATCTGCCAGCTCATGAGAAATCCCCTTAACTTGTACCTGTCAGGGCAGCACAGACGGAACAAGCCTCTCCCTTCTTTGAACAGTATTCTCTTATGGCAGCCCAAGGTCTCACTAATGTTTAAAGAGCCAGGTGACACTGTCAACTCTGTTGGCACTTTCAACTCAAAAAATAAAAAAAATTTAAAAAAAAAACCCCCACAACTTGCATCTTTTTCATGTGGAGCAAATGTGATTCAAGGACAGATTGTCACTCCCATCAAGTATATGGAAAATATTCTTTTTATCTAAATATAATAAATCAAGTATGAAGTATGCCTGTTAAGTACATTATTTTTGTAAAAAGTGGGGGATCTGAGCAGGCACCCGTACCACCTATTGACAGCCAAGCCAAGTTTGTACACATCAGATTATTTCCAGAGTCAAAACACACAGGTTGGGGAAAACGTACCTTCCAGATCCAGCTGCATATACAGAAGAAATGTGCTGATTTCTGATTGTCAGTCTTCAGATTTCAGCTCCATAACCTGCACTAGCTCCCAATGTTGGTAAATCACTCAACCTCTCAATGCCTCGGTTCAGTTCCCTATAAATTGGGGATAACTAGAACACTACTTTCTGTTGGCTGCTATGGACTACAAGATAGTCCCATATCAACAGGCCTTCTTGAGGTCTGGCTCTGGCTAGTTTGGCCAACTGGGTGGCACCGGCACCAGATCAGAGAATGGAAGAGAGTGGTTGGGGCCTTATTCACCTGGATGCCTCCCCACCAGGCCATGATAGGCAGTAGTCATATTCCTCTACTGAAAACCACAGCTCCTGCCAGCAGTCCTGTCCCCTGAACAATTCCATGTTCATGCTGTCAGGGCTGGGTGGTGAAGGCTTCCATGCATTGCTGGCCACTTCTGGTGGGTTCCTTGACCTTACCCACACCTTTGTAAATAGTCCCTTCATTAACTCTCCTCAGTTACTCCCTTTTGAGCAGTTCATCTTCCTCCTTAAGGGATGCTGGAGGAGGAATCTTTCATAGGATTTATCAGAATTAATCAATACTTGAATCACCTTTAGGCATTTGCTATCATGAGTGCTATTTTTAGCAACAGTAGTCTACTTCTCTGAGGAATCCTGGGCCATGAGATCTCTCAATGCTGTATTTATGTTTCCTCCCCAAGTTCAAAACCATTTACTAGAGATAGACATAATATTTTCAGTGGTACAGATGTGGGGAAAACTATTATGTTCTCTCATCTAAATAATTAAAGTAACTTCTCTTCTCCCCGCCCCCTCCCTCTCTAATGTCCAAACCTTCTGATCATGCCATTATTACAGGCAACACCTATCCAATGGTTCCCCTCGAATGAAGTTTAAACTCTCCCACTATTTCTCACAATTCTATTCCAACCTACCTTCAAGAATGTGTTCAACATTTCACACCTACTAGTATTAAAAGAAAAAACAGAAAATAACAAGTGTTGATGGAATCCTTGTGTGTTGCTTGTGGGTATGTTAAATGGTACCACCACGGAAAACAACGGATGTTCCTCCAAAAATTAAACACAGAATTGCCATATAACTCAGCAATTCCATTTCTGGGCATATACCCAGAAGAACTGAAAACAGGGACTTTAACATATCACTGTACACCCATATTCACAGCAGTGTTTTCACAATAGCCAAAAGATGGAAGCAACCCAAATATCCATCAACAGATACATGGATAAACAAAGTGTGGTACATACATACAATGGAACATTATTCATCCTAAAAAGGAAAGAAATTCTGCCCATCTTACAACATGAATGACCTCTGGCGACATTATGATAAGTGAAGTAGACCAGTCACAAAAAAGACAAATACCATTTATATGAAGTACGAAGTACCTAGAGTAGTCAATTCATAGAGACAGAAAGTAGAATAGTGGTTGCCAGAGGTTGAAAGGTAGGAGGAAATAGGAATTTAGTATTTAATGGAAACAGACTTTCAGCTGGGCAGGATGAAGAAGTTCTGGAGATGGATGGTAATGATGGTTGTACAATAATGTGAATGTACTTAATGCCACTGAACTGTACACTTAAGAATGGTTAAAATAGTAAATTTTATGTTGTGTATATTTAACCAGTTTTTTAAAAGGTTGTATTCAAGAAATATTCATTGCTTGCCTACGGCACAAAGCACTGTACTAGGGCTGCCTCAGGAAACAAAAATGCAAGACCACCATCCCAAGGAAGGGAAGTCACCTCCTGCACATTCCCCCACCTGCTCCAGATTCTAGTCAATCCCTTCCCTAATTATGTCTTGCACTTTCACGTTAGAATATAAATTCCTACAGACAGGAGACTAGATCTTATTCAGCCTATATCTCTACAACCTAACAGAATGCTGAGAGTGTAGAAACTGCTCAAGAATATTAATCAAATAGTTGAGTAAAAATCCAGGCAGAGAATGCCATGTCATTTTTCTCATGTATTCTAGCCAGTCAGAACTTAAAATTTCTTGAAGTTATATAGCTATATTTGCAGGAATAGAGAGGCTAGAGCTTCACATAAGCTCACTAAACTCACTTTAAATATTCTGCTCACAAGTAATTCTACTAAGTGCATAAACTGTGGATATCAGATGAGAACTCCACTACTTCCTGACCATGTGACCTTGAGCAAATTATTGCATGCTGCTAAGGCTGTTTCTCTTATCTACGAAGAGGGAATGCTAATAGTCCTGTAGGGAACATCTGCTGCTTTGCAATCCAAAATCCAGGGGCTCATCTCTTGGTGAGAGTATAACAATTTTCTGCTGGAGAAACACCCCTGCTCCTATTTCTCTGCCTATCTCTAGGGATGAAACGTGTGACATGTGACCAAGCCCAAGCCTAGTAACATGTGGCACCCTGGTCACAGGAAGAGACACAGGACTGAATCAGTGCTGACGAGCCAAAGTAAGTCATTGTGAGCAATGCTGGGATGGAGACTTCCACTTTCTGGCTGGATTGAAAGCCCAGACTATGTAAGGTCTGGAGCTCTTCCAGCCATCCTACAATGAGATGGGGCCGCAGTGAGATGGTACTAACAATGGTGCCGACTCCATGAAAGCAAACTGAGAAAAATAGAGAAATGAGGTCCTGCTAACAGTGTTTGAGGCCTGAATCAGGCCATACCTGATATGTTTTCCCCTGGACTGAGGAGTTATCAGAGCCAAAATCACATTCCTTTTTTGCTGAAACAGTTTGAATGTTGGGGTTCCTGACACAACAGAATTGAGTCCTAAGTAAAACATCTTCTGAAAAATTATCATAAAGATTAAATGAGGTATCCCACGTAAACCAGGGCCACATAGTACACACTCAATAAATGGCAATATCAGTGTTAAGTGCAGTGATTGTTCGTTGCTGTGGAAGAAAGCTCCTGCCTTCTAAGGACTTTTAACTCATGTGCTCTATCCCTGATTTCTGTCTTCATTATCCACAAATGATGTTATCTAGGCTAGGAATGGTGAAGACTATTTCCTAATCCCATTCCCTAGCAGACAGACATCACTAGCTGACCACAGCACTTTCTTGCTGAGCCCAGACCCAGCCTTGGATTCCTATCGGACCCAGCTTTCCAGGCAGCCACTACCAACCAGATGACATGCAAAATGAAACCAATGTGTCTCAGCTTCACTGCAATAGTTGGCAAAGTGTTTCTATGAAGAACTAAGTAGTAAGTATTTTAGACATGGTCTCTATCACATGTTCTTCTCTGTGTTTTGTTGTGTTTTGTTTTTGTTTACAACCCTTTAAAAATATAAAGCTCATTCTTTGCTCTCTTGCTTGTACAAAAATCCCTGCTCTAGAGCTTTGAAACCAGACTCTGGGGCTGCCTCAGGGAAGCAGCAGTTCTTATCTTCCTGTGCAATTTCCTGGGACCCCAGGAGTTGGAGAGCTTGGAGTGGGTGCCTGAGTCAGAAAAGCACCCTCTGAACATATTGAATAGTCCAAAAAGTAACAGAAGAGCTTTGGTGACTGGAGGTTTCCTGTTATCATACCAATACCAGGCGATCTGAAATTCACACTCTGAGGGATGCTGTAATTCAAGGAAAAGCTATAAAACCCATCTGTGTTACGAACTTCACCTCTGCCTCCAGAACCAATTCACCGCACAACCCTTTAAAAAAATTGGACCTCCATCCCCTACAGCCACGTCTGAGATGCCCGACCTTTTTATGAGGGAAGCAAGGAAAGAGAAGGGTTCAGATCATTACGTTTCTTCATTGTTAGTCTGCCCCTCACCATTAAAAAGACACACCTCGAGGGCAAGGATCAGATCAGTTTCAAGACAGTATGCCACATTTCTTTTGACCAACTCTTGATTCCTTAGTATTTCCCAAGGTTTTTTGTTGTAGAGTGTTAGATATAAAGCTTGATTTGGTCCTCCTCTCTATTATTCTCTGTGCTTGATTCTGGCTTTAGTGAAAAGGACTGGATTGTGTTTGACTGGTGTTTGTTTATTCATTCAACAAACATGTACTACAATCAGAATCCATCTCTTAAGGCACTTGCAGGTAGGAAGACAGATGCATAGATAATAGTGCAGAATGATGCAAGGGCTATATCCAGGGTAGCATGGCAGCATGAAGCAGAGGCACCTCTGGGAGAGGGAGTGCCATGCAGCCTGCTGGAAGGCAGTGTGGCAGCAGCTGAGCTGCAAAGAATGCATAGGAGTTGACCAGACAAGGAAGGTTGGGGAGAGGATAGATGCTGAGACTCAGTGGCATGGGCAGAGGCTACATGGCGGGGGGGGGGGGGTCGGGGGGAGGCTTGGGAGATGAGGTTAATGAGGAGAGAAGGGTGGGACCGGGAAAGTGCCTGGAGTCTGAATTCTATCCTGAAAACCACAGAAAACCTCTAAAGGAAATTAAGCAGAATGACTGGCTTAGATTTTTGTTTTCAAAATGAGTGTCCACGGTTTGGAGAATGGACTGGAGTGAGATGGTCCTGATTGGGAGCAACAAGCTCAAAAGCAATTGGAACAATTCAGTCAAGAAGTGCTGAGAATATGAACTAAGTCAGTGATAGCAGGCACTGAGAGAAGAGGGCATATAGCAACAACAACAAAAATAGTAAGAGCTCACATTTATGCAGCACTTACAATAAGACATGATGCTTAGTGCTTTCTGGGTATTAACTCATTTTATCTTCACAGTAACCCTGAGATAGCTTTGTTATCTATTATCAACCTCATGCCTCAGATCAGAAAACGCAGTAGAGGTTAAGTAAGGACCCCAAGATCCAGGAGCTATTGGTGAATGAGCCACAGCTCAAACCCGGCTGTCTGGCTGCAGAGCCCACACTCCTAATGTCCATATTGGCAACTCTCCTAGTACAGTTACAGACGGAGGGTCTTAAGGACTGGACAATGAATGATTGAGACAGGGGAGACTCCAGGACAATTTCCAGAGATCTGACTTGGGTAGGTAAACATGTGAATTTCAGTTTTTCGAGCCTCCTCCCCTGAAGCTCCTCCCCAGATCTGTCCTTGCCCCGCTAGGGCAAGTACCCACACTCCCACCGTCACACCACACCCCCTCTCCTTTGCAGTCTTTGCATCACGGCCTTTGGCCATGAAACACAGGGATCTCCCAATTGGAGTGAAAAACTTCACAAGCATTTCCAATTAGGTCTGAGAAACCCGACAGCAAACTCTGCTCTTGGTAATACAGTGGCTTAGGTTTATTATTTTCAAATCAGCCAGAACTGGGAAAACTTTGAGCGAGCTTGTGTGGTTTCCTTCTGAGAGAGTGAGATCTTGGCAGCCTACTTCTGTGTTTCACCGTAGCTGCCCTACGGAACAGAACATAGACCTTCTTGCGGGGCTAGCGTGTAAGCACAGAAGCACACACAGCCGCCTCGCCTGCAGCCTCCGACAGACCGGCAGGAAGAAACTAACCCTGGCAGGAGCTCTGCAGAGAGCCAAATGGCATTCTTTCTCCATGCACAAAAGTTAAAACAAGCATCTGCAGCATTAGGGGAAAAAAAAAAAAAACCTTGTGTATTTCCTGCGGACAGGGAGACCTCCTGCCCCTCCCGGGCTGATACAACCCACTTTGCACATCCTGCTTCTCTGCGAGCTAAAAATAAATCGGTATGCACTGAAAAACACTCAAACACATCTCCCCAGCACACCCTTTCCGAGTCCTCGAGGGCAAGGACACGAATCTTTCAGGTCTTGAGTCCGAAACGCAGACTGTTTCCTCGTCCAGGTTCAACCAGCGCCTTTCGACCTCTCCCTCGGCCCCCTCCCCAGACGCCCACGCCTCGCACCCGCCTCCTGCGGCCTTTCCGGGCAGACTCCGCAGGCCCGGGATCCAGCGGATGTCCCGGACCCCCGCCCCGCACTCCGGGGCGGGATGCTCCAGATGTCCCCGGGCCGCCAGGCTCACCAACGCCCCCTTCCGCCCAGTGCGCCCCATCCCGCCCCATCCCGCCGGCCCCACGCGTCTCTGCGCGGCCCTCTGCAAAGTTGCTCTCTCCTTTTCCGCCTCCCACCCTCAGGGTCTGTGATTTTGTTTTGTTTTCCCTCAGAGGCATTGGGGGAATGACAGAGGAATTGACAGGGTGAACTGCACCCAGGAGGGAGCTGCTGGAACCAGGTTCCCAGGACCGAGCGCTCCTCGAACCCACCCCTGCGCCCGCGGCGCCCCGAGCGCATAGGTCCCCCCAGCAGCCGCTCCCGGCGCCGCCGCCCCCGGCACACCCGCCCCGGCTGCAACTCCGACTCCGCTCTGGCTCCCGAGAAGCGGAGGGAAGGCGCTGCGACTCACCGCCTCGGCCGCTCCTGGCGTCTGTGTCGCTTCGGGCGAGGCGGCGGCAGCAGCGGCAGCGCCTTCCCTCCGCCCGCCTCCCCCTGGACAGCACCGTCGCCAGCCGCGCCCCCCTCCCCAGCCTGGCTCGCCGCCTCCCTCCTCTCGGCCGCAGACCCCCTCTCCACTGCAGTCCCGCAGGCAGCCTCTCCGGGGTGGGCTTGACCGCGGGGATACAGGGGGGCCAAGATGAGGAGCGGGATTTGCAGGTGCAGTGGACGCCCCCGCCTTGCCCTGGTACAGCCACCAGGCGTGTCCCCACTGTGCCCCATAGTCCTAGCTCACCGCCCAGGCCTCTAGCCAACCTGCACTGCTACTTTCCGAGGGGTACCATCTGTTTGCCTCCTTGGGTCATGGGAGGTCAGATTCAGCCTAGAGCACCTCCTTCGAAACTTCTATTTGAGTGGGGGTCCGGGGTCCCTACTCTCCCGCAGTGAAGTTCAAGGGAGCCTTGGAAGGCAGTTGAAAAGCTTCTCAGATGGTCTACTCTGGACTCTTCATGCCCACAAGGTGGGAGGGGGCTGCTTTCGTCTAACCAGTGCTTTCTCTACCCAAAGCCTTCTGTAAACTGTCTAGGAAAGGCTTAACAAAAAATCCGGAGGAAGACATCTAAGGGGCCCCTCTCCTGCCCTTCCTTCCTCCCCTCAAATTTTTCATCTCGTGTGGAGATAATGAGAAGCGAAATGTCTTGTCAATTCATTCACCCAATATTTATCGAGTGCCTGCTGGCTGCCAGCACCTGTTTCCTGTCTTGCTGTGTCGTCCACTCATGGCCTCTCAAAAAGCCACTGTAACTAACTCCTTGTGCTTGTCAACCCCAGTGACATTTCCAGAACCCGCAGAAGGTCTCAAGAGCAACTCAACTTCATCAATTTAAGAAGTTGCTGGTTACAAATAACAAGGCTGCAAAGGCACCGTGACCTGGCCTTCCTTGTTATAATGTTTGCAAAATCTTTTAACATGACTGGTTATAGAAAGGACAGTTCCATTGAGGTCCAGACAGCTGCCAACTCTGATTTAAACATCAAGTAAAAGCACCCTTTCCTAGCTCTACTGGTTGCTTTCAATTGAAAAACAAAAATTATCTGAGAGGCCGTTAAACCGTTATCAAATACTAAAACCTTTGCTTGCATTGGGTGAGCAGGTTAGCCCAGCATTTCCCTTCCTGGACATACAGGAAGAAAAATGCTGGACTAACCTGCTAACCCAACGCAAGCAAAAATTTGCATTGGAAAGTTGGATTTTTTGGTTTTTCGTTTTTTTCATTTTTCTTAATACTAGGCCCCACTCCAAGAGAGTCTAATCCTAATTGTTAAAAAAAATTCGGGGTTCAGGAATGGCCAGCTTTGTATGGGTATTTTTTTCACATGGGCCCCAGGAGACTCTGATGTGCAGCCAGGGTTGGAAACCACCATGGGATTAGCCAATCATCAAGCAAGGCCTCAGGCAACAGAACCCAAACCCAGGCAGATGTGATGCAGTGAAAGGTCTGCACAGGTGTTGCAAACTCAAATGTCCCTAAGGGATAAAAGCAGGTGACAAAGAAGTAACTTAAATGGTTATACAGAGACAAACTGAGAATGGCACAATGGCCCTGAAAAAGGCGGCCTCATTTTTCTACATGGGAAAAGAAGGTCCAGTGTGGCCATCAAGTCGGGGTATTTTATTTTACTTTGGTTTGGTTCCCCCTACCCCCAAGAGAAGCCAGAAGTTCATATTTAATGCGAACTCTTCTAATTTTAAAATATTAGCAACTTATTTTTTAAATATTTTATGTGCTCTATAAGCCAAGACAAAAAGAATCTGTAGGCCACAAGTGGTCCCCTGGTCATCGGTTCATCACCTGCAGTCTGGACAGACTCTGTGCATAGGCAGCAGTTAGGAAGGTGCTTGGGGTGGTATACCTGAGAGAGGGTTGATTTTAAAGTCCACTTTATCTACTTTTCTTTATTGATGTGACTTTTCTTTAATGATCTCTACTGTTAAAAAAAAAAAGAAAGAAAGAAAAGAAACAGTTTTGCTGAGGTATAATTCACACATCATACTATTCACTCAAAGTATGCAATTTAATATTTTTTGCATATGTACAGTTAGTTGTACAAACTATTACCATAACCAGTTTGAGAACTGATTTTCATCACCCCATAAAGAAATCCCATACCTGTTAGCACTCACTCCCTTCTTTCCTCAACTTCCAGTGACCACTTATCTATCTTCTCTATATATAGATTTGCCAATTCTGGACATTTTATATAAATGGAATGATACAATATGAGGACTTTGTGACTGGCTTCTTTCACTCAGTTTAATGTTATCAAGGCTCTCTCATGCTGTAGCATGCATCAGTACTTTGTTCCTCTTCATGAACAAATAAGAGGTCATTGTATAGCTCCATCATATTTTGATTATCCATGTATCAGTTGACAGACATTTAGGTTCACTTTTTTACTGTTATGGATAATGCTACTATGAACATCTGTGTTCAAGTTTTTCTGTGCATGTACATTTTCATTTTTCTTGTGTGTGTGTATATATATATATATATATATATACCTAGCAGTAAAATTGCCAGATCTTGTGGTAACTCCACATTGAACATTTCGAGAAATTGCCATACCTATTCCCAAACCAGCTGCACCATTCTACATTCCCACTAGCGCTATATGAAGGTTCCAGATTTCTTCCATATCCTCGCCAACACCTGTTATCTGCTGCTGAAAAAATTATACAATCCTAGTAGAGGTCCAATGGTATCTTTTTTTTTTTAATTTTACTTTAAGTTCCAGGATGCATGTGCAGAATGTGCAGGTTTGCTACGTAGGTATACATGTGCCATGGTGGTTTGCTGCACCCATCAACCCATCATCTAGGTTTTAAGCCCCACATGCATTAGGTATTTGTCCTAATGCTCTCCCTCCCCTTGCCCCTCACCCCCCAACAGACCCCTGTGTGTGTTGTTCCCTCCCTGTGCCCATATGTTCCATGTGTTGTCATACAATGGTATCTTATAACATTTGATTTCCGTTTTCCTAATGGCTCATGGTGTGGATCATCTTTTCATATTGGCCATTTATATAACTTCTTCACAGAAATGTCTATTCAGATCCTTTGCCCATTTTAAATTTGGTTATTTATCATTTTATTATCCAGGTGTGAGTTTTTTTGTGTATTCTGGATGTAAGTACCTTATCAGATCTATGATTTGTCAGTATTTCCTCCATATCTGTGGGTTGCGTTTTTATTTTCTTGGTGGTGTTCTTTGAAGCATAAAAGTTTTCCATTTTGATGAAACACAAATTATCTATCTTTTCTTTTGATGCTTGTACTTCTAGTGTTGTATCTAAAAGGCTTTGCCTAATTCAAGGACATAAAGATTTATGCCTGAATGTTGGGCCCTCCTTTTTTTTTTTTTTTTTTTTTTCCAAAGATAGAGTTTCACTCTTGTTGCCCAGGCTGGAGTTCAATGGCGTGATCTCGGCTCGGCCCACTGCAACCTCTGCCTCCCAGGTTCAAGTAATTCTCCTGCCTCAGCTTTCCGAGTAGCTGGGATTACAGGCGCCCGCCACCGCGCCCAGCTAATTTCGTATTTTTAGTAGAGATGGGGTTTCACCATGTTGTCCAGGCTGGTCTTACATTCCTGACCTCAGGTGATCCACCCGCCTTGGCCTCCCAAAGTGCTGGGATTCCAGGCATGAGCCACCACTCCTGGCCGGGCCCTGCTTTTTTAAACGCTCTTTCAACAGTGTGGTATTGGAAACTGGGAACACTGAGACAACTGGCAGTAAGTCTACGGTCAGAGCCTCCCACCTCAAGAGATCTCATTTGCTGAGACAGTTCTCTCACCACCTCATTTGGTCAACTTTGGGCACTGAATGGCAAGTTTGTGTCAAGCAAGCAACTGAATGTATAGATTTTAGACTAGCCAGTCCAACAATGGCAAGTATTCATTCTAAGGGCCTCCTATGTGCTTAGAGCTGCTCCAGGCTCTCAGGATATAGCACTAAACAAGACAGGTTCATGCTCTTGTGGGGCTTATAGTTTAATGAGAGAAAAATAAATAGAGCACATAAGACACATATTAGATGAGTGCATATGTCAATATTCACATGAATGATTGACGGAACAGCTGAGGAAGGAGCCACGCAGAGGAAACATAGTGCAAAGTCTCTAATTTGAGGGTAGGTTGGGAGGAAATACACAGCTTATTCTGGAATCAAGGAAATCAGATGTGGCTAGAGCTTGGTGGGGGCACCTTTGGCTGAACTCCTCAGCAAGTAGAGCCTGAGCAAAAGGTTAGGCATGAACAGTACCTAAGGAAGTGAAACCACAGGGGCGTAGGACTGAGAGAAAAGGGAAGTGAGTCAGGAGAAGAGGGAGAGCAACCACAAGGAAGTGCATTCTGTAGCTGGGCATTGCCACTTGAGTCTGCAGGAGCACCATGGGTTGGTCAGGAGGCAGTGTGGGGGCATTACTGAGCGTTTAGGAGGGATCCAAGAGAGAGGTACTGATCTATGGTCTTCAGAGAAGCAATGTAATGCTTCTGAAGCTCAAAACATCTGTCGGTAGTGAAGGAAGGCTACTGGTGTGGTTGGAAGAGAAAAAACTTACTGGCAGGCTCCCTTCTCCCATAGTTAACTTAGCCCTCCTAGGTTGCCTGTGAGTGGCCACAAAGTAGCTGCCTGGACAACATCAGGGAAGTCCCAAGGTGGAAGGCAAGGCATATGACAGGAGGTGAGGCACTGCTGGGCTGGCTGTATCTGAGAGCACCCTGAGGGACTGGGAGCAGCAGCCACAGTGAGCACTTCAATCCAAAGTAGTAGCAGAAGTAGTAGCAACCTGGCCTCCTGAACGCAGTGACAGTACAGACCACTGCTAGGTTCGCTCTAGCAAATTGGTGCATTATCATCAATCTTACAGGATGCATAAAATGAGTTTAATACAGTGGAAAAAGGGAGAGTAAAAAACAAGGTCACAGAGTGTCAGGGCCAGACCATAGACCGTTTTGCAACTTGGGATCAAGAACATAACATTTATTCTCAGTTGGAATTTATTCTAAGAACAATACAAAGTCATTGAAGGCTCTTTTGCAATTTATTTTTTTAATTGACAAACAATAAAATTCACTTTCTTAATAAACAGTTCTGTGGGTTTTAATAAATGCATAGTTGAATAGTCATCACTTCTATCAGAATTCAGAGCACTGTCACCCCTCCAATAATGTGACTGCCCATTGTAGTGAAGCCTTTGCCCTAACCCTAGCCCCTGGCAATCACTGATGTGTTCTTTGCCTCTGTGGTTCTTTCTTTTCAAGAACGTCAGATCAATGAATCATATAGTATGTAGCCTTTCAAGTCTGGCTTCACTTAGCATAAAGCATGTGTTTTTCATTTGTGTTGTTGAGTACATCAATGATTTATTCCTTTTTATGGTATGAATGTACCATAGGTTATTATTCATTCACCAGTTGAAGGAAAGTTAGGTTATTTCCAGTATGGGGCAATTATTAATAAAGCTACTAAAATAGTTGCCTACAGTTTTTTGTGTGAATAGAAGTTACTATTACATTTGGTCAAATACATAGGACTGGCATTGCTAGATCCCATGGTAAGTGTATAACTATGATATATATAGATAAACTATATATATCAAAAAGACAGAAAATAACAGATGCTGGCAAGGATGGGGAGAAAAGGGGAATGCTAATACACTGCAGGTAGAAATATACATTAGTACAACCACTATGGAAAACTGTATGAAGGTTCCTCAAAAAACAAAAAATAGAACTACCATATGATCCGGCTGCTAGGTATATATCCAAAAAAAAGGAAATCAGCATATCAAAGAGATACTTACACTTCTATATTTACTGCAACACCATTCACAATAGCCAAGGTATGGAATCAACCCAAGTGTCTGTCAATGGATGAATGAATAAAGAAAATGTGGTATATATACACAATGAAATATTATTCAGCCAAAAAAAAGGAATGAAATTTTGTCATTTGTAGCAATGTAGGTGCAATTGGAGAACATTATGTTAAGTGAACTAAGCCAGACACAGAAAGACAAATACCACATGTTCTCACTTATATGTGGAATCTAAAGCGAACGAACTCATAGAAGTGGACAGCAGATGGTGGTTACCAGAGGCTGGGAAGGGGAGGAGTATGAAAGGAGGCTGGTTAATGGGTACAAAAGCACAGCTAGATAGAAGTAATAAGTTCCAGTGTTCGATAGCACAGTAGGGTGACTATAGTTAACAATAATTTATTGCCGGGCGCGGTGGCTCAAGCCTGTAATCCCAGCACTTTGGGAGGCCGAGGCGGGCGGATCACGAGGTCAGGAGATCGAGACCATCCTGGCTGACACGGTGAAACCCCGTCTCTACTAAAAAATACAAAAAAAACTAGCCGGGCGAGGTGGCAGGCGCCTGTAGTCCCAGCTACTGGGGAGGCTGAGGCAGGAGAATTGCGTGAACCTGGGAGGTGGAGCCTGCAGTGAGCTGAGATCTGGCCACTGCACTCCAGCCTGGGCGGCAGAGCGAGACTCCGTCTCAAAAAAAAAAAAAAAAAAAAAAAAAAAAAACAATAATTTATTGTATATTTCAAAATCATTAGAAGAGAAGATTTGAAATGTTCCCAACACAAAGAAATGATAAATGCTTGAGGTGATGAATATCTCAATTATTCTGGTTTGATCATTATATGTCATATACCTATATTAAAATAACACATGCACACCATAAATATGTAAAATTATTATGTATCAATAAAAAGGAAACTGCCAAACTGTTTTCAAAGTTGCATTCAACAGCAATATATGAGAGTTCTGGTTATTATTTTTAAAATTTTATTGTAAATTGACAAGTTATAATTGTACATATCTATGGGATATGAAGTGATTTATGAATTATGATTTATGAATACAATGTAGAATAATTAAATCAAACTAATTAACGTATCCATTACCTCAAATATTTATCATTTTTTGTGGTGAGAACATTTGAAATTTACTCTCTTAGCAATTTTGAAATGTATAATACACTATTATTAACTATATTTGCCACAACGTGCAATAATAGATCTCAAAAGAAAAACTTACTCCTCCTAGGACTTCATATTCTTTGACTGTCATTTCCCCCTTCCCACCCCCAACCTTGATAACCAGCATTCAGTTCTCTGTTTTTATGAGTTTGATTGTTTTAGGTTCTACATGTAAGTGAGAACATGCAGATTTTGTCTTTCTGTGCCTGGCATATTTCACTTAGCATAATATTCTCCAAATCCAACCATGTTGTCATAAATGACAGGATTTCCTTCTTTTTAAAGGCTGTATAGTATCCTATTATGTATATACTTGTATAGCACCTTTTCTTTATCCATCTCTGTTGATGGGCATTTTGGTTGATTTCATGTTTTGGCTATTGTGAATAGTGCTGCAATGAACATGGAGGATACAAACATCTCTTAAACAAGTTAATTTCAAATATTTTGGGTAAATACCCAGAAGTGAGTTTGCTGGGCTATATGGTAATTCTATTTTTAGTTTTTAAAGGAAACTCCATATAGTTTTCCATGATTGTACTAATTTGTATTCCCACCAACAATGTACAAGGGTCCCCTTTTTTTCACTTCTTTGCCAATACTTATTTTTTTGTCTTTTTGATAATAGCCATTCTGATAGGTATAAGGTGATAGCTCACTGTGGTTTTAATTTGCATTTCCCTAACGATTAGCAATGTTGAACATTTTTCATATTGCTGTTGGCTATTTGTATGTCTTCTTTTGAGAAATGTCTATTCAGGCCCTTTGCTCATTTTAAAATCAGATTATTTGTCTTCTTGCTATTGAGTTGTTTGAGTTCTTTATATATTTTAGATATTAATCTCTAATAGATGTACGGCTCTCAGATATTGTCTCCTAATTCATAGATTGTCTCTTCATACTGTTGTTTCCTGGGCTGTGTAGAAGCTTTATAGTTTCTTGCAATTCCATTTGTTTATTTTTGCTTTGGTGGCCTGTACTTTGGGGGTCAAATCCAAAAACTCATTGACCAGACCAATGTCATATAGTTTTTCTACTATGTTTTCTTCTAGTAGTTTTATAGTTTCAAGTCTTATGCTTAAGTCTTTAATTCCTTTTGAGTTGATTTTTATATATGGGATGAGATAAAGGTCCAATTTAATTCTTCTTTATGTGTATATCCATTTTTCCTAACACCATTTATTGAAGGGACTATCCTTTGCCCATGTGTATCCTTAGCATCTTTGTCAAAAATCAATTGACAGTACATGTATAGGTTCATTTTTGGCTCCCCATTCTGTTCCATTGATCAGTGTGTCTATTTTTATGCCAGAACCTTGCTGTTTGAATTATTACTTTGTAGCATAGATTGAAAGCAGATAGTGTGAGGCCTCTAGCTTTGTTCTTTTTGCTCATGATTGCCTTGCCTAGTCAGGGATTTTTATTTGTGTGTGGTTGTAAATGAATTTTACTTACCTTTGTGTTGTGCATTATTCATTCTGAGACCCAAGTGTCCTTGTGATATGATCAGCCATCATCCAGAAAAACTTAGAACCCTCATATATTGCTAGTGAGATTGAGAAATGGCGTAGCCACTTTGCGAAAGTATTTATTAGTTCCTCAAAATGTTAAGCATAGAGTTACAATATGACCCAATATTCCACTCCTAGGTATATAAAAAGAAATGAAAGTATATATATTAATCAGGATCCTCCAGAGGGACAGAACTAATCAGCATATGAAAGGGAGTTTATTAAGAAAAACTGGCTCACACCATCACAAGGAGAAGTCCTGCAATAGGCCATCTGCAAGCTGGGGAAGAAAGAAGCCAGTAGTGGCTCAGTCTGAGTCCAAAAGCCTCAAAAGCAGGGAAGCTGACAGTGCAGCCTTCATTCTGTGACCAAAGGCCTGAGAGCCCCCGGCAAACCATTGGTGTAAGTCCAATAGCCCAAAGGCCAAAGAACCTGAAGTCTGATGTCTAAGGGCAGGAAGGAGGGAAGGAAGCACCCCGCACGGGGAAAACGATGAAAGCCAAAAGACTCAGCAAGCCAGCTTATCCCACCTTCTTCCACCTGTTTCATTTTAGCTGCACCTGTAGCGGATTGGATGGTGCCTGCCCACATTGAGGATGGGTCTTCCTCTCCCAGTCCACTGACTCAAATGTCAGTCTCCTCTGGCAACATCCTCAAAGACACACCCAGAAACAATACTTTATCAGCTATCTAGACATTCTTCAGTCCAATCAAGTTGACACCTAGTATTAACCATCACAGCATATATCCACACAAAAACTTGAACATAAGTGTTCACAGCAACATTATTCATAATAGCCAAAAAGTGGAAACAAATCAAATTTCTATCAGCTAATGTATGGATTTAAAAAATGTGGTATATCCATACAATGGAATATAATCTGGCTATTAAAAAGTGAAGTACTGATACATGCTACAATATGGATGAACCTTAAGAACATTATGCTGAGTGAAAGAAGCCAGTCACAAAACATCACATATTGTATGATTCCATTTATATGGAATGTCTAGGACAGGCAAATCTATAGAGACAGAAAGTAAATTGGCAATTTCTTAGGGTTGCAGGGATGAAGGGGAAATGGAGAATAGCAGCTGTGGCTATTAGGTTTCCTGACGGGGAGATGAAAATGTCCTAAAATGCATTGTGGTGATGATTGCACAACTCTGAATGTATTAAAAGTCACTGAATAACACACTTTAAATGGGTGAATTGTTTGGCATGTGAAATATAGCTCAATAATGCTGTTTTCAAAAAAAATGTACATAACTATAAAAAAGCATTTTCAAACTATACACTCCTGATCACTCTAGCCTAAAACAACGCTTCTCAGTCTTTAGATCCATAGAATCACCTGGGTGTCTTGTTATACTGCAGGTGGTAATTCATTACCTCTGGATTTGGGCCTGATATTTGCATTTCTAACAAGTTCCCAGGTGATGCTGATATTTCTTGTCCAGAAATCACACTCAGAGTAGCAAAGGATGTTTGAGGCATTTTCCTTTCCGGATGGCATACCAAAACCTCTGTAACAGGAGAAAAGGCTTAGGGACGGGGGCTGATCAGTAGACAAAGTTCCCAGCTGCTTTTTATATGCTCTCTAAATTGAACATGCCATTTAGCAGAGGTTTGAAAACAGTTGGCCCAAAATCTCATCAGAATCATCTGGAAGGATGGAGCGGGGGTGATGGTGAAGCAAGAGAGATTGCCTGGGCCACAAAATTTCAGGTCCCTATACCAGAGATCTGTCCCTGCATAGACTGGTTAGGTGGGTACTTTGAGTTGCCTCTCTTGGAGAGAGTAAGGGGATGTATCTTCTGTGTGTTTTAGAATTAGTATTCTTATTAATAAAAAGTACCCTCACCCACCCCATAGACAATTCTGTTATTCAGATAGATTTGGAGCCCACCAATGTAGAAGGCTTCTTTGCTCCCTTCTGGATCTTAAATTCTATGAGACAAGCTCCTTTATTCAGCTCAGTTACTCTGTTTTCTGTATGACATGCATAATTTAGGGCCCTCTATCTATAGGAATCAAAGCTTAGTACATACTTCACCAACCATAAGGTCTACTGAGAGAGACTCACACATAAACCTATGTTACATTGCAGGGAAAATGCTCTAATATTCGTATGCACTTGCTTGAAGGAGAGATCTTCACCCTGAACTCTAACTGAATCCATGGTGCCTTAGATCAAAGCTACACCCCATATAGCCACCTAGAAGCCAATCTTTTCTGAATTTTGCCCACAGAAGAGTCTTCCTCTTATGAAACCTCAGAATTTGTAGACTCCCTTTGAGATAACTTAAGCCTGACATCTTAATTAAGACTTTGGAATTTCCCTTTAGATCTCTTCTTTCCCCTTCAGTTTACACGCTCTATAAAAGGAACTTATTTCTTTTAAATGTCTCTTCCTTTCAAGGATGATTTCCATTCAAGGATGATCATATCTCTACACCCTACGTCTAGATTATGGTTTATTTCCTCCTACATGTGTATTTAATAATATCTCTTCATCTGATTATAGCTTGTGCTTACTAGCTAAGGATATGTTGACATACCCACCAAAGTCACAACTTCACTGTGTGGAGGGGAGTAGAGAGGTTTTCATTAAAAACGATTGTTCACTGTCAGAGCACAGTACTACTTCAGTACTACTCTTCATCTCCAAAGCGTGGATGTGAAGAAGCAGACCAGTCATGTTGGCAGTGACAGCTGATCAGTTATCTTTTAAATTTTCTCATGAATACTAATTTTCTAAAGCAAACACTTTTCATCAATTAACATTTGTCTTTTTTTTTTTTTTTTTTTTTTTGAGACAGAGTCTCGCTCTGTCACCCAGGCTGGAGTGCAGTGGCATGATCTTGACTCACTGCAGCCTCCATCATTGGGATTCCAGCAATTCTCCTGCCTCAGCCTCCCAGGTAGCTGAGATTACAGGCGTGCACTACCACACCCATCTAATTTTTGTAATTTTAGTAAAGACGGGCTTCACCATGTTGGCCAGGCTGATCTCGAACTCCTGACCTCGGGTGATCCACCGCCTCTGCCTCCCAAAGTGCTGGGATTACAGGTGTGAGCCACCATGCCCAGCCAATTAACACTTTTAATAATAATAATTAATTTGATGATAATTTTGTTTAATCTTGAAAGTATTCCATAAAAGACAAATGGTAGGAGGTCCTAGAATTTTGAAGAACATGTTGTGGGAGAAAATTATACAACAGAGACATTTTTACCCATTAACTTTTATTTGTCTTATGTTATGAAAAGACTAGGGTTTTTTTTTTTTTTTTTACTACTAATAGTAATATATTTCAGCCATTTCTTGGAAAGCCTCTTCTGTATGAAGCATGATGAAGTTACAAAGATCCATAAGCTAATTCTCCTACCCTCAGGGAACTCTGTTTAATAGAGGAAAGAGACACATAAACAGATGGTGACATTATATTAGAATGGTGCAAAAGTAATTGTGGTTTTTGCCATTAAAAGTAATGCTTTTGCACCGACCTAATAATTTGGAGGTGTGCTATGGTCAGAGAAGGGCCGCTGTCTCGCGGGTTCACAAGAGGGGTCTCTAATCTAGATCCAGATGAGCGAGTTTCTTTGAGTCTAAAATAAAAATAGCTAACACTCAGTGCTTGCTGTGTGCCAGGCACTCTTCAAGCACATCGCACACATTCGCACATTTAATCTTCACCAAAAATCCACAAGGAAAGTATTACTATTACCCTACTATCAAATGAAGCTTTTTAAAAAGGTTATTGACTTGCCCATGGTCATAAAGCTCTGTAGATGCTGGGTTGGAATCCAGCATGAGGTCATTAGTATAATAACCTCTCAGAGATGTCCACATCATTATCCCCAGGCCCTAAAGGAGTTAAATTAAGAGTTGAAGATGGAGTTAAAATTGCTAATCAGTTGGCCTTAAGTAGGAACATAAGCCTGTGTAATCCAGGTGGGCCCAACACATTCATGAGGGTCCTTAGAAGTACAAGAGGGAGCAGAAGAAGCAGAGGAAGACGCAAACCACAGAAAACGGAGAGAGATGCAACATCACTGGCTTTGGAGATGGCGAAAGGGGCCCAAGAGTCCAGGAATGGAGATGGTCTCCTCTAGAAGTTGGAAAAAACAAAGACACAGGTTTTCCCCTAGAGCCTCTGGAAAGAAAACTGCCCTGCCAATATCTTGACTTTAGCCTAATGAGACCCATTTCAGATTTCTGACCTCCAGAACTGCAAGATATACATCATGTTGTTTGAAGCAAGCACGTTTGCAGTAATTTGTTACAGCACTAATAGGAAACTCATGCAAAGGCCCAACTCTTTCTCCTTCCAGTGGATAGGCTGAATTGCAGAACCTTCTTCCTGAATGTTAAGTTAGAAAAAATGTAAGCTGATGCATAGCTTGGAAGATTTGGCCCAGAACTCCTTACTTTATCCTTATCTACTCTGCAAGTCACCACCAGCCTTTCACTCTCACACATTTCCCCATCCCTTTGGCTTTTCTCAGAGTATCTTTGATTCACTAGAAGGATTCATGGTCTGATTTTCTAGCAGATTATTGCCCAAAATGTCAGAGAATTATAAGCACAAGGCATTATCAGAAAGGGACAGTACTTTCGTTAAACACTGTGACAACTCCTATCAGCCAGGCTATCACTCCTGCACCCATCACACCCGCTCCTGCAACTTTTGTAGAATGTGGGAGAAAGCCTAAGTATTAGATTGGTGCAAAAGCAACTGCGGTTTTCACCATTAAAAGTAATGGCAAAAACCACAATTACTTATGCACCAACCTAATAGTGGCTTGACAGTAAGTAGAGATTTGTTGCACTCAGTGATGCCCCCAACACGTAGTTGGTCTGGAAGGCAGTCTAAAGAGAGGAGAGTGCCTTGAATGTTCAGGCAGCTGCCTTGCCTACAACTCCCCAAGAATGAGCGAAGGGGAGAATCCAGCTCCAGGCTATAGGAGATCATTTTCACTGTTTCCTGTAAAGCTGCCAGAGACCATGAGAGCAAGTGAAGAGAGAGGCTTCTTCTCCCTGCTTACATGGGCACCAACCCACTGATCATTTTATCATCTTTGCAGTTCATCTCCCAAGCCTTCAAAACATTCTCTAGGTCTCTTGTATGTGGCACGCAGAACAAAGTGCAGTTCTCTGCAAAGATCCTTCTGACAGGCAGGCTGAAGGTCCTGGGCACCAACCTTGAGGCCGTACAGTGTGCTGGAGTCTTGAGAGCTGATTGTTGAGTAGTCAGGAATTTTGCAAGCCACTGGGAGCATTTACACAATAGAATTGGACAAATGCCACAAATCAGGATTTATCCCCTCACCGTTCCTGCCCCCATAGCTGATTTCTCAGGACACCACCTGGTAACACTGGCTGTATGCATGGTGCTTATTTATTTGCTTTTGAAAGTCAGCAGGACAAGTAAGACTGCCATTCAGATGGCAGGCCATGAGGACGTAAAGACAGGCCAGTCCACCATCAGAAAAAATATAGCTCCCACGCCCAACACTGGCTCTATAATACAATGTAGATAAAAACACAATGTGTTACATTAGCAGGGCAGACAGGCTCACTGAGTTTCAGAGGAAAGAACGAATATTTGCTGAAGATCAGAGGCATCTTCATGGAGGAATTAGTTGGAACTTTATTTCTTGTTTTACCAATAATTGCTGAGTACCTCCCATGTGCTAAACCCTGTGCTAGGTTCTGCAGGGAATACAAAGATGAACCCAGACAGGGATCCTCTCCTAGAAGATTGTGCGACTTTGAGGGACCTCCAAGAAGGCCCCCAGGGCATCCGGGCTCTCATCTGGAAGTTGTTTCAAGATTGTTTTCCTTGGTCCCTGCTGCTATCTCTGTCTTTAGATTTTCTGCTTCTCAACATCCCAATTTGACTTGCTTCTTGCCTTCTGTTCTCTGTTCCTCAGACTTTGGGACTTCATATTATAATTCTGGGTGTGGTTCTCCCCAGCCTTCCCATTTCCTTTTTCTTCCTGTAGCTCTCAGCTCATATGCCAGCCGCTCAGGCAGGCCTTTCACACCACATGCCAATGTAACCCCCACACACGTGCACACTGAGATCCAGCTATACTTTATTACATCACCCAGTTTCTTTCTTGCATGGCAGTTATCATAAACCGTACTTAAGTCGTTTACTTGCTTACTTTTTTATTGGCTGTCCCTACCACTACTACCTACCACTAAATCAGTTCTCTAAAGGCCAAGGACCATACCTATCTCATTCACCACCGTATCCCTAACTCCTAGCACCATGCTAGTGCATTCAATGATAAATATTTAATTAATTGATACAAATACAAATGCAGTGAAATGATTGGACCTCAGAGGAGGGAGAGGTTACATTCAACTTGAAAGATCAGGAAAGACTTCACAGAAGAGATAGGATTTGAGCTGAATTTTTTTTTTTTTTTTTTTTTTTTGAGTTGGAGTCCTGTTCCGTAACCCAGGCTGGAGTGCAGTGGCGCCATCTCTGCTCACTGCAACCTCCGCCTCCTCGGTTCAAGCGATTCTCCTGCCTCAGCCCCCTGAGTAGCTTGGATTACAGGTGCCAGCCACCACGCCCAGCTAATTTTTTCTGTTTTTAGTAGAGACAGGGTTTCACCCTGTTGGCCAGGCTGGTCTCCAACTCCTGACCTCAAGCGATCCACCCGCCTCAGCCTTCCAAAGTGCTGAGATTACAGGCAAGGGCCACAGCACCTAGCCTGAGCGGAATCGTAAAGGATAGGTAGGATTTGGGGAGCAGAAGGTACAAAGTGAGTAAAGGCATGCAAGAATAAGTAGGAACCAGCAGAGGAAGAGATAACAAGAGCACAACAGTTGCTCCAAAAAAGACTGGACATGTAGCCACTGCTATCAGTTCAGCTATACATTTAGAACTTAAAATTTTGAAAACAGAAACATCTTCTAATTTTTCTTTCCTTAAAACAGTGATTTCAAAATCGAGCTCCACAGAGTCCTCTTCGGGAACAGCCTGGTTAGGGGTGAGTTGGAGGAGGGACTGTTTATCTGGACTTGCCTTCCCCAATCCCACCCTCAATTTCCCAACCTCAGTTAGCCAGAGCGGCTCTGCTTTTATCTATTCTGTTTGTGCTTTCAAGGAAGGTGGATCCCATCTTTCTTGCTCTATCTTCTCTACGTGACAATATTTCCTTATGTTTCTTTTTTGTTTTCAACTCTCATGGGAAAATATGCTTTTCTTCTTTTTGTCTAAGTCTTAAACACCTTCCCTCCTTCCCCAGAGATCTGGACACACTGGATATCCATATGTAGATTTTCAGAGCAAAGATTTATTCTTTAAGAAGATAACACTTTCAAAACATAGGCTATTTCTTCTTTCTTATAAATCCTATGAGCCATAGCTAGATGTATTTGCAAAGTATGTTTGTAATTATGTTACAAACGGCATCATGGCCATGTTTAAAGAAATGGAAATGGAGAAAATATATTTAGGTATCTAGGCAGAAAACAACTTTGCCTTCTGGGTTCTGGGATGGTGCTAAATTTTAATAGTAAATAGAAATAAATGGAGCAATTACTCTCCACCGCATTCTGAATATTCTGAACTGCATTTAAAAAGGTAATTTTAAAATTGAAAGTACCCTTATCAGCTCTTACATCTTTATATTGACTTCTGCCTCTGATAGATTTCAGTCTTGCTGGTAATTTATTTCAAAGTAAAAGGAGAATCCATGACCTCCTTTCTCATTCTGTGATTCAAATCTATACTAATTTCTTCATAGACCACATGTTTTATTTCCATTTAAAAGGCACCCCTACAGAAACCTTAGTCTGTCATGGCTTGATCAAGGGGCATTTTATTTTATCTTTACTGGTATTATCTTTACTGATAAGAGCTTTAGATCCACAAAGACTCAGAAACTTTGCTATTGATTAATCTTTACATGGCATTAAAGGTTGAATCCCTGCTGTAACAATTCCAGGGTAATTAAAATCGTATGGTAATAAATCCCATCCATCTAGGAGCCCATTCAAGAAATTCTAATGAACTAAATAACTTTAAATGTAGTTACAGTAGGATTTGGTCAATATTTTTCATATCTTACTGAAAAGTGTAGAAGTAAAACTCAGGGTCTGACACAGATATAAACTTCAGGATTAAAAATTATGAAGTTTCTCTTATCTCATCAACCTACACAATCTCTACTGCTGGTGCTGCCATTCATGTTAGAAGTTCTTAGTTTCCGGTTCCAGTAACACTAAGAAGTGCAGCAATGGACTCATGCCATAGATCCGTACACACCATTGCCCAGAAAGCAAGCAGCTGGCTAGATGGCCTGCTGAAAACTCAATTATAGCAACAGTTGGGAGACAACACTCTGAGTGGATTAAGACAGGATGTAGTTAGGCTTTAACAACCAGTGTAAGGGAATATAAGCAGAATATCTAGGTCCAGGAATCAAGAAGTGGAAATGGGAGTAGCTTCTCTTACTATTGCACCTATGAACCCAATTATATAATTTTTTTTTTACCCATCCCTGCAACTTTGAGTTTGGTGGGTTTGGAGGTCTTGGTGTTTTGTTTTGTTTTGGTTTGTTTTGGTTGGGTTTGGTTTGGTTTGGTTTGGTTTGGTTTGTTCGAGACAGGGTCTCTTTCTGTCACCCACGCTGGAGTACAGTGGCACCATCTCGGCTCACTGCAATCTCCACCTCCTGGATTCCAGCAATTCTCGTGCCTTGGCCTCCCAAGTAGCTGGGATTACAGGCACATGCCACCACACCCAGCTAATTATTTGTATTTTCAGTAGAGACAGGGTTTCACCATGGTGGCCGGGCTAGTCTTGGACTCCTGACCTCAAGTGATTTGCCGACCTCTGCCTCCGAAAGTGCTGGGATTACAGGCATGAGTCACTTTGCCCAGCTGGTCTTGGTTCTTAAAAGAGAAATTCTTCCACAAGAAGACACAACAAAAGCTTCACTGAATTGGAAGTTTAAAGGGCGCCTGATCATTCTGGGTTCCTTGCACCCCTGATCCAATAGGCAAAGGGTTACTCTTCTGGCTGGCTGGCATGATTTATCCCAACTACCAACGGAAAATGAGGTTGCTGCTGCACAGTGGTGGTGAGGAGGATTACGTTTGGCACCCAGAAGATTCATTCTCTAAGGTACTTCTTAATACTCCCATATCCAAGAATAAAACTTAATAAGAATTTACAAAAAAAAAAAAAAGGCCAGATGCAGTGACTCACACCTGTAATCCCAGCACTTTGAGAGGCCAAGGTGGGCAGATCACTTGAGGTCAGGAGTTCGAGACCAGCCTGGCTAACATGGTGAAACCCCATCTCTACTAAAAATACAAAAATTAGCCAGACATGGTTGTCTACACCTGTAATCCCAGCTACTCAGGAGTCTGAGGCAGGAGAATCACTTGAATCCAGGAGGCAGAGGTTGCAGTGAGCCAAGATTGCACCACTGCACTCCAGCCTGGGCAACAAAGCAGTACTCTGTCTAAAAAAAAATAACAATAATTACCAAAAAGAAAAAAATGTTTAAGCAGAGCTACTAAAGATGCAGATTCTTCAATAATGAAGGCTTGAATTAATTCATCAGGTAAATAACTCTGATCAGCTGAAATTCTGATCAAAACAAAGGAAACATTAAAGAGTAGTGGTAGAAGAAAGTGACCAGCCTCCTTGTGACCATTTATAGACATAGGGACTCTTGACAGCTATTCATATTTCCTTCCTTGCTTGTCCTATGTAGTTTGTGTGTTCATGAATATGTATATATGTGTGTATGTATTCATATAGTAATATGTATATTAGTATATGCTACAAAATTATTATATTTGTATATATAATTATTTGTATATATAACTACTAGTATATTTATTTATAATTCTCTCTAGTCTCCTCTATTCCTTTATTATTGAATATAAGAATTGATGGTGGTGGTTAACATTGTGATTCACTGTTAGGTAACAAAATATTCAGGTGGCACTGTGACTGAATTTGAAAGGTCATTAACATAGTCTAGAGATATCCATCATGATTGTCTCATAGGGATGGACTTAATGACTTTTGGAACCTTTTGTTTCTTCATTTTGGGGAGAGGGTAAGGAATATTTTGGTCACACAAAATATTTGTTACCTTTTGTTAAGTGTTAGCATAAAGAAGTGTTGATTGTTGTATGGAAGTACAAATGTGTAGAAAAGTAATTATAAATGCTCAGTGGCCAAAAAGGTGAACTCTATCAAGTTATTGAACCATTGTCTTTCCATTTCAACTCACTGTCTATAGTCTACTGATGGAGGCTTCAACACTACTTTTTCAGTAATTAATAGAATGAACAAGTAGAAAGAAATGCATCAAGGATATAGAATTCCTAAATAATGCTATTGACTTGATCTCATTGACATTGCTGGAGCACTCCTCCCAACAACAGCAGAACACATGTTCTTTTCACGTTCATATGAAACGTTAACCATGATAGACCATATTCTTGGCCATAAAACAAATTTTAGCAACTTTAAAAAAAATGAAATCATACAAAATATGTTATCTGAGCATAAAACAGAATTAAATGAGAAAACGAGAAGTCAATCACAGGAAAACATCCGGAAAAATTGCTAAATATTTGTATTTCTTTTTGAGATGGAGTCTTGCTCTGTCGCCAAGGCTGGAGTGCTGTGGCATGATCTCGGCTCACTGCAACCTCTGCCTCCTGGGTTCAAGCGATTCTCTTGTCTCAGCCTCCCCAGTAGCTGGGAGTACAAGTGCACGCCACCACACCTGGCTAATTTTTGTATTTTTTTAGTAGAGGCAGGGTTTCACCATGTTGGCCAGGCTGCTCTCAAACTCCTGACCAAGGTGGGTGATCCACCCACCTTGGCCTCCCAAAGTGCTGGGATTATAGGCGTGAGCCACCACGCCCGGCAATATTTGGAATTTAAGTCCCACAATATTCAGAAATTAAACAACATGTTTATAAATTACCTATTGGTTAAAGAAGTCTAAAGGGAAGTTAGAAATGTTTTGAGGGAGGGGTATTGATATCTCTGACTGTCATTGTGAACTTGTCTATTTGTCCTTAAAGTTGTATCATGTATTTTGCTTCATGCATTTTGAAGCTCTGTTATTATATGCATAGACATTTAGAATGTTTATGTTCTCTAATTGACCAGTGTGTCATGATGAAATGACCCTCATTACTCCTAGTAATAGTATTTGCTCTGAATCTACTTTATCCAATATTAATGTAGTCACTCCAGCTTTGTTTGATTAGCAGTAGCATAATATATTTTTAATCTTTTTACCTTTAGCAAATTTGTATTATTATATTCAGATTTGGTTTATTTTAAGCAGGATACCATTGAGTTTTGCCTTTTTATCCTGTCTGACAATCTCTGCCTTTTAATTAATGCTTAGATCATTTCCATTTAGTATGATTACAGATATGTGTGGGTTTAAAGCTACCATTTTGTTCCTTGTTTATTATTTGTCACCTCAGTTCTTATTTCATTGTTTCCTGCCTCTTTATTTTTTATTATTCCATTTTATTTGTTGACTTATTAGCTACACCTCCTTTTGTTTATTTTATATGATTGCTTTTGTGATTTTAGTGATGGCTTTCGTTATTTTGTTACTGAACGTCTTTTTTAGTGATGACTCTATCATAGTAATAATATGCCCTCAATTAATAATAATATACACTCAGGCAGTAATATACTACTTCACATATTGTACAACATTGTAACAATACAGTTATATTTCCCCTTCTCAGCCTTTGTACTGTCTTTATACATTTTACTTCTACATATGTTATAAACCCCACAACCTAATGGCATTATTTTTGTTTAAAATGGTCACTTACATTTTAAGATATTTAAAAAATAAGAAAAATGTATTTGATATGTACCCACATATTTTCCATTCCTGGTATTCTTCAGTCCTTTAAATAGATCCAGATTTCCACTTGGTATAATTTGCCTTCACCTGAAGTACTTCCTTTAACACTTTCTGCAGCAAGTTTGCTATTAATACATTCTTTCACAGTTTATATGTCTGAAAAAGTCTTTATTTTACCTTCATTTTTGGCATTAATTTTTGCTGTGTATAAAATTCTATTGTCAAATTGTTGACAGTTTTTCTTTAGTACTTTAAAGATGTCTTCTGTTTGCATTATTTCCAACAGGAAGTCTGCTCTCATACCTGTTCTATCCGTTATGTGTCTTTTTTTTTTTTTCTGGCTAATTTTAAGGTATTTCTTTTAATCAGTAGTTTCAAGAAACTTAAGATGTGCCATCATATAGTTTTCCTCAGGTTTTTTGTATTTGAGGTTTATTTGGTTTTTTCAATCTGTAAGTTTTTCATCAAATTTGAAAAACTTTTAGTCATTAGTTTTTCAATATTGTACTCAACCACACACACACACCCCTACTTTGAGGACTCAAAATACACACGTATTAGGCTACTTAAAGTTGTCCCACAGTTCACGGATGCTCTGTTCTTTTTTTTTTTTTTTTTTTTTTGGTCAGTGTTTTTTCTGTGTTTTGCTTTAGATATTTTCTATTGCTATGTCTTCAGGTTCAGTAATCTTTTCTTCTACAGTGTCTAATCTGTTTTAATCCTGCCCAATGTATCGCTCATCTCTAAAATTTCACTTTGAGTCTTCATATATTTTCTATGTCTCTCCTTGATATGAATATTTTTCTTCTATATTCTTGAACATACTGGAAGATATTTATAATGATTACCTCAATATCCTTGTCTACTAATTCTATTATCTTCATCATTTCTAGGTCTGTTTGTATAGATTAATTTTTATCTTCATTATAAATTATGTTTTCCTTCTTCTTTGCATATGCCTGAAAATTTTTATTGGATGCCAGACATTGTGAATTTTACTATTGTGGGTTGTAGGTATCTTTAAATTCCTTTAAATAGTCTAGAGTTTTAAGTAAGTTGGTAACAGTTTGATCCTTTTAAGCTGTTTGGCAGGACAAGAGAAGTATTTATTCCAGGCCTAATTTTTTCTCAACTACCAAGGCTAACACTTTTAACTACTCTGCCCAAAGTCCTGTGTATTGCAAGGTTTTTCCACCCTGGGTTGGGGCAACATGAATTATTTTCATCTCTGTGAGAACTGTAGGGATTGTTCCACTTGTTTTTCTTCTGACAGTTCTTTCTCCCGCCTCATTTTCTTCACATTCATGCTGTAAGCAATACTTAGCTGGAGTCTCCAGGACTCCGGGAATCTCTTGAGCTCTCCTTTTGGGAAGCTCTCTTCCCTCAGGTATACTGCCTTAAAAATTCTAATCATGTTTTATCCCCTTCTCCCAAATTCTCAACTCTGTCTCTTTAATTCAGAGAGACCTTTGAGCTCCACTTGGGTTCCTCCTTCTTCAGCTTTGGTCGGGAGACTCTCCAGGCAGTAAGCTGGGGTAGATGATAGGTTCTTTTTGTTTGTTTACCTTGTCTGGGAGATCACTCTCCTGTGCTTTCTGTTCTATGTGTGATAACTGTCATTTTCATATACTTGTGCTTGTTTTTTAGATGATTGGGGCAAGAGGGTAAATTTAATCTCTGTTACTTGACTATGGCCAGAAGTGAGAGTCCTGTTTATTATGTTGAACTGAAAAAATACTTGCATATGGTTTAAAAAAATTAGACAATACAAAAGGGAATATGTTAAAAAGTAAGTCTTCCTTATACCTCATGCCACTAATGCTCCCAATTTCCTAATCCCTTCCTTTTCAGATGCAGTAACACATTTCTTATAAAATGTTTCATAAGGATTCTATGTATCTATTAGCATATGTATGAGAGAATACTATACACAACATTCTGTAGCTCCTACTTTCTTATGCTTAACAATATGTCTGGAGATGGTTCCATATGTGTGCACATGGTTCTCTTTATTTTTTATGGCTGCAGAGTCTTTCACTGTATGGCTATAATATGATTTATTTAACCAGTTTCTGATTGATGGATATTCAAATGAGTTTCCAGCCCTCTACTATTATAAGCAATATTATAATGAATATTTTTGTACATAAATCTTGGGCACATACGACAATACCGTCTCTTAGTCCTTGTGGGCTACTATAACAAAATACCATAGTAGTTTATAAACAACAGAAATTTATTTCTTACAGATCTGGAGATTGAGAAGTCTAGGATAAAACTGCCATCAGATTCAGTGTCTAGTGAGGGCCCATTTCCTGGCTCATAGACGACACTTTCTTGCTGCGTCTTCACATGGTGCGGCAAGAGTTCTCCTATGAGTTCTTTCCATAAGGACATTCATTCCATTCGTGAGGGCTCCATTCTCATGACATAATCGCCTCCCAAAGGCCCCACCTGCTACTACCATCACTTTGGGGATTCAGATTTTACCACATGAATTTTGAGGAGACACAAACATTCAGACCACAGTATAACTGTACAATACATTCATAGAATTAGAATTGTTGGATCAAAAGGACTATGCATTTTACAAATAGAATAAGCAGAGTTAAATTGTCCTCAAAAGAGACTGCACCAATTTACATTCCCATCAGTAATGTCATAAGAGAGAGGCTGTTTAGCTTGGATGTTGCATAAAATAGGAAACAAAAATATTAAAGATCTGAGTAATGACAGGTTGAGCTCAGTGTTTCCACAAATCTTATAAAGTAGGAAGGGGAAAGAGAAAGAAAGGAAACAATGAATTTCAGGTTGTGTGATTTAAATCAGGTTATGTTTATGATAAAAATGTATAATAGATAATTTTCCCCTTGTAAGATTTTTTAAAATATGCATGACTGTCAAAAGTAGAAACTATAACATTGTCTGGTGGGGTTTTCAATGTATATAGGTTAATACATGTGAAAATTATAACATAAGTGGTGAAGAATAAAGGAAGCTATAAAGTTCAAAAGTCTCTATATTTTACCAGAAGTGAAAAAATATTAATTCTTATTATACCACAAAAGGTTAGAAATGTATATTGTAATTCTTAGAACAACCAGTTTTTATTTAAATGATACACAGAGATTTAGTCAAAAAACCAACAAATAAACTTAAATGGAATACTAAAAAATTTCAAAAATTCCAAAAGAAGACAAGAAAGAGGGAAGGAGAAAAAAAACAAAATGGTAGAACCTAACCATATCAATAATTACAAAATGCAAATCGTTTAACACACTAATTAAAAAACAGAGATTATCAGATTGTATAAAAAATAAGATCCAAGTAGATGTTCTTTACAAGAAACTCATTTTAATATAGTGATGTGGATATGTTAAAAGAATGGAGCAGTTTTAGCTGTGACACATAAAGAAACTAGAAGTCATCACTCCTGTCTTTACAACAAGAAAAAAGTAGAACAAACTGAAAATCAATGACTTTTTTTTGAGCCATCAAAGAACTGAGGTTGCAGGGCAAACCATCACTCCAAAATTGATAGAGGCAAATATAGATAATCACAGCCCAGATCAGCTGACCCAAAGCAGAAGTTGCTGGAGACATAAACTGAGGGATGAAAACTACCAGAGCCTTATCTGATTGGGGAAAAAAAAATTGCTAAACAACATCCCCCTTAGCCTTTCCTCCCTGCAGGGGAGTGGGAAAAGCTAAGAAACACTTTTGAGGCCACAGCCCAGAGACACAGGCTCACAAAAAACTGAGACTTATTATAAGATTATAGAATGCTTCTTATTTCCATACTTTGTCACCTTATCAGCAGAGTTCTGGTAGAATAAGAGTGGACTAGAGTTGAAAGAGCTGCAAGGTGAGGGCTCTATTTAAGGAGTCCTTAGAAAATTCCAAAGACAACAGGAGACACAAAAACAAGAACACTAGAAGAAATTGAAGTCTCTGGCAGTTACAGATTCAGTGAACATTAACATAAAACCTCATATTAAAAGTTATTTGCCCAAGATCTCATCATTCAATACATCATGTCTGGCTTTCAATAACAACAACAACAAAAGTGCAAGCCATGTGAAAATGCAAGAATAAAACCAGTCAAAGCAAGCAACAGAACCAAGACTCAGATCAAGATCCTGGCAGGGTTGACTTCTGAGACCTCTCCTTTGAGCTTATAGATAGTCATCTTCTCTTTGTATCTCCACATAGTTTTCCCTCTGTGTATGTGTCCCAATCTCTTTTTATAAGGATACCAGTCATACTGGAACAGGACTCACCCTAATGACCTCATTTAACCTTAAGCTTCTTATCCGTATTGCCAAATATAGTCACATTCCGAGGTATAAGGATTAAAACTTCCATGTATGAATTTTGGGGAGACACAATTCAACCCATAACAAGGGACGTTCTGCCAAATACCTGACCATATGCCTCAAAGCTGCCAACACTGTCAAAACCAGGGAAGTCTGAGAAACTGTCAGAGTTCAGAGGAACCTATGGAGATGTGACAACTACATGTAACAGGGTGTCCTAGATGAGATCCTGGAACCAAAAAAAGGACATTAGGTAAAAACTAAGGTTATCTGAATAAATTATAGATATTAGTAATAATGGTCAATACTGGCTCATTAATTATAACAAATGTACCATAGTAATGTAAGATATTAATGTAGGGGAAACTGGGTGAGGGACATATGGGAACTATCTGTACTATCTTCTCAATTTTTCTATAAATCTAAAATCATTCTAAAAACGGGAGTATTTTTTTTAAGGATGGAAAAAGATATATTATGCTGGAAGTATTTTCAAATATCCAACAAAGAGTTCTAGACAGAACATAAAAAGAACCATTATACTTCAATAAAAAGAAACTTCAATTTAAAATATAGGTAGCTCTTCCTGGAACACTCATGCTCTGCAGCTTCCTAGGCTGGGCTGCAAACATATTATAAAAAATAAAATAAAATAATAAAAAGCATATGGACAAAAGAGTTGGACTGGCATGTCACCAAAAGGATACATATATGGTAAATACATATATCATAAGATACTTAATATTAGTTATTACAGAAATGTAAATCAAGATTATATACCATGAGGTACAACTACAAACTCACTAAAGTGTTGTAAATTGATAAAACTGAACATATTAAATTGAAGATGTAGATCAACTGAACTCTCATTCATTGCTGGCAGGAATATAAAATGATACAACTGCTTTTTGACAGTTTCTTAAAATGTTCAATATATCCCAATTATATGTCCCAGACTTTCCACTCCAAAATATTTACCCAAGAAAAATAAAAACATGTGTCTACAGGAGGACTTATATGTGAATGTTCATAGCAGTTTTATTTGTAATATCCAAAAACTCAGAACAAACCAAGTGTCCATAAACAGGTGAGTGAATAAAGTATGATAAAGTATAACTAAGGAATAAAAACAGACTACAGATATATGCAACATGGATGAATCTCAAAATCATTATGCTGAGTGAAAGAAGGCATAACATCTTAAAAAAAGAGCTTATCTACATAAAATACTGGAAAATACAAACAACCTATAATGGCAGAAAGCATATCAGTGCTTGCCCAGAGATGGATAGGAGGAGCAGGAAGGAAGAATGACAAAAAGGCACAAGAAAATTTTTGAAGATGGTGGTTCATTATTTTGACACAATAGTTTCACAGGTATATAAATAAGTCAAAACTTTTCAAACTGCACACTTTGAATAGATGCAGTTTATTATATGTCAATTATGTCTCAAAGCTGTTAAAAAGTTTACTAATAAATCATCTTCAAAAAAACCAAACTAAATATATAAACAGATTTCCAGTATCTAATTAGCAAAAGCCTTCAAAATATGACTCTTTTCTAGGAAATGAAATCTGCCTTCAAGGCCTGGCATTTCTTCCCATCACATGGGTCTCCCCAAACACTCCTGGTAGCCCAGCTTCCTTTCCCTAACCTTCACTCATCCCCTCCTGTTGTCCCTCCACCTAACCAGATCTCTCATCTTTCAATGCCCAACTGCCAATTCAGCTCGCTCCCTCTGACTGCCTATAATTCTCATAGCCAGTCTCTCACATTATCTAATGTAACTGCTTCCTATCTTGCACTAAGCTTTAGATATAGTGAATGCTCAATATTTATTGAATGGAAAAATGAGCTTGAATCATCAGTTACATGATTATTACTCTCACTTTTTTTATTAGATCATAAACTAATAGTGACCTAGTGAAAGATAACTATTTTTCTGTATAAGGAGACTTTACACTATAAATGTGTTAAATCCTCCCAGATTCAATGCAATCCCAAGTTTTAAGAGTCTGATTAACTTAAATCTAACCGAAACACTTCAGGTAACAAGGATTTCTCTTTTTAATCCTTGGAACTTTGTTCTTCAAACTAGGATCTTAAAATGGAGAAATCAATGATATCAATCAATTGAATGGAACTGGTTTCCTGAAACTAGGTTCTTAAAATGGAGAAAAGATTAGCAAGTAGAGTAGCTTGGGGCCAAAAGACGTAATAAAATAGCTATGGAAAAGATGGCACAGAACGAAAACACAGCAGTGGCAGTGGGAATAGAAATAAAGTGAATTCAAGAGATAGAAGCTTTGAGACTAAATGGTGGATGGAGGGAAAAGGAGGCATCAAGGAGAGCAGTCTGGGACACAATTGGTTCTCCACGTACATTACTTCATTGTATCCTCACAGCAACCCTGTAAAGTACTATTGTCTCCATTTCATAGATGGAGAAACTGAGGCACAGAAGCATTAAGAAACCTGCTAAGTCATACAACGAGTAAGATAAACAGGGCACTAGCATGATGAGAAAGCAACATAGGAAATATGGCAGACAACATAGATTGTTTTGGCCGCTCAGCACCTACCTCCCTGCTTCTGATAACAATTCTAAAAGAATTGCTATGGGGATGCTGCATCTTCTCTATTTTCATTCCATGCACTTCATATGACCCAAAAGTGGACATATTGGGTATCACCAGCATTTACCTTGTGCTCGTTTTTTGGCAAATGACCCAGGAATTGGCATGGATGGAGAAATGACCCAAGTTCTTTGAAATCTTAGGCATCTAGATTCAATTCTAGAATTTTCATTTGAACTATTAGGAAAGCAGGTACTCTTTTTTGCAAGAAGGAACATTTTAACTGAAAAGCAGTTCTCAGTTCTGTGGTTGTCTTGTCCTATAAGAAGAAAGCCTAACAAAGAATGAAACCAACACAGCAGAAGTTAGAACTATGAGATGGAGAGAAACTAGGTTCTGGGGACATTATCCAAGCCACTGTATCCAGCTTTCCTTGGAGCTAGACTAACCCTACACCTTCAACAATATTCATAAGTTATCTTTTTAGTCAAGTAGTTAGAGTCAGGTTTTCTGTCTCAGCTTCAACTTTGACCTGAAAAAGCCCTACCTGATAGATAAGGGTTTCTCTCTCTGGACAGACATGACTTGAACATGTTTTTAGGTTGAGATGAGGCTAGTTGAGTAGGAAATTATTTAGAAGATAATAATATAAGAAAATCTTTATTTTACTTGTTTATATATTTATTTAGCCCTGGGTAGTACAGATTGTCTTCCATATTTTATTCCCGCTATGTGTACATCCCATTATCATTCAAGGAAAGTGCCTCTGAGGCAAAATAAAAGCTCAATATCCAAAGAATGATTATACACCATGGTCTACTCACTAAAGGCAAAAATCTTTTTAAAACATCTTTTTTAATTTCTAGGACTCCCTCATCTCATGTATTCACATGTCCAGCTCCCATTTAGCTTTCAAGAATTAGCTCAATGGTGTCAAACTCTGGAAAGATGCTCCTTTAATTTTCCTCAGCCCTATCTTACAAGCTAAATTAGAGGCCTCTATTGGATGTCCCATGTCTCATGCATATGAGGGTCAGAGCAATTTTAACAACCACCATAGAATCACATGATTGCCAACCCTCCAGACTTGATGAGCTCCATTAAACCATGATGGAGACACAGTAAATGCAACGAAATCAGAGTGGAAAAGAAACCATGCTACTGCTACCCTCCCAGACAGTCTCTCTCGAACTCTGAGTATGCTAATGAAAGAACCTGTAATTTGCTACTCCAAAATAATGAAAAGCATTAGAAGTAACTCACTTTCTCTTAATGTTTAGGGTCTGTTTTTATTAATGGCCTTTTTGGTCTGACTATACTTACCAAGCTTTGAGGCTAAAGGGAAAATAAATTGCACCTAATTTACATGAAGATAGAGGCTTAGGGAGGAATGCTTTCATCTGACTGCATGCAGTATAGTGGAAAGAAAGGATCAGGCATGTACATGCAGTTATTTTATTTGTGTGCTCCCATGTATTTAAGGAAAGAAAACCCTACATTTCTGAGTTTTTGCTTCTACTCAATATGCTTTTGAAAATCAGAACTGGTTAGAGAAGGGAGTTAAACCAACTAACACTGGTCTCTGCCTTTCTTTGTGAGTTGCCCTTTCAACAAATCTTATATTTTCATGGGCCTGAAGAGCAACAGCAGAAATTGCAAGAAGCCTGGCAGGATGGTGACATGGGATGCAGGCAAAAGCAAAAGTAAAATTCATAATTGAGTTTCACATGGAAAGTTGGAAAATTGCCCACTTTTAAAAGTATTTTAACTCCCTCTATCCAGTCATTATGAAATCTAGGAGCCACCTGCAAACTATGTGTTCAATCGTTTCCTTCAAATTGACTCTCCTAAATCAGTCAGTTTTAACATCCATTGTCATTAGCATAGAGTTTAAGAAACTTAGATGTCTTTGAGAAGACATCCAAAATGTGGCAGAATATGACACATGATAATATGTGACACTGACTATGTGAATTATCAAAGGTGAGTCATAGTTCTATTTATTCTGCTAAAGTATACTCTGCAGAAATTGTTTATTGAGACAAACATGGAAAGTAAACTATGAGTGCCATCTCTCTAAGTCTGGGTCCTCTGGAAAGATGAGCCTGAGGCAAGGGTTAAGGTACGGATGCTTTCTTCGAGAGGTGCAGGCCTAGGATGAAGGGAAGGTGAAGAAAAGTGGGAGTGAGACAAAGAAAGATGTAAAGCAAAGGCTGGATTACTGTGCAGGCTATTCCTTTACAATGAGTCACAAAGAGATGTAGCAGATCATTGAGCAGGTTCATTTCCTGGAGCTACAGGACTTTTCTGACAGGGCTTCAAAGAGGAACTGTACCTCAGAGAAATCTATAGAAGGGAGAAAGGAAATAGAATCTATCTGCCCAGTTTCTGCATGGCTCCCATTTCCTATTGGTTAAGGTTTACCCCATAGGCAGCTAACTCCCCTACATTGCCAGGCCATGTCATCCAGCCACCTGGTGGCCACTGGAAAAGCCAGATTCCACATTCTGCAAGACACCATTCCACTCAGGTCTAGAAAGAGAAGGAGTGACTTGTCACATGAGAGCTGGTAAAGGGAAGGTTCATGAAGCCCTGGGGCTCGAACTTAGGGAGGCCTGCAAAGGTTTTTACATTCTCCCTTTAAGATGTGTCCCTGATCAAGGCTGCATTGGGGCAGTTCAAGTTGGAAAATATGTCAGTCAACAAACACTAAAGGAACACTCATTAGAAATTTACTTAGTATTAACTTAGGTTCTGTACAGGATATTAAGATGTTTGTAACTCAACCTTTGCCCTTAAAATAACCAGACATGCATGGAGATCAGAGCTCTGGGCTACTAAAGCTATTAAGATTTCCAGGGAAGGATACCTAAGAAAAGGGAGCTGCACACGGGAAGGGCCCCAGAAGTATGCATAGGATTAACTGCATGTCCTTAGTTATCTAGTGCTGCTCAACAAATTACCCAAAATGTAGCCACTTAAAATAACACTCATTTATTATCTCCTGGCTTTTGTGGCTCAGGAATCCATTCATGGCTTACCTGAGTCCTCTTCTTCAAGGATTTCCACAAGGCTGCAATCTGCCAGGGCTAGGGTCTCACCTGAGAGCCCAACTGGGGAGGATTCTTTTCCAAATTCACTTTCCTATTGCTGGAATGATTCAGTTCCTTGAGGGCTGTTGGACTAAGGGCTTGTTCTTTGTTGGCTGTTGGCTTGAGGCTACCCTCAGTTCCTTGCCACATAGGCCTCTCCAACATGGTAGCTTGCTCATCAAAGCCAACAAGTCTGCCAGCAAAACAGAAGTGATGATATGTCAAAACCTAATTACAGAAGCAACATGCTATTACCTTTGTTGTATTCTATTGATTAGAAACGAGTCATTAGGTCCAGCCCATACTCAAAGGGAAAGGATTCTTTCTGTAAGGGCATGTAGATCAGGAGGTGGAAGGACCATTGAGAGCCACCTTACAAGTCAGGCTACCATAGCTGGACTGCAAGACAAGATTACCCAGGGCCCTGCAAAGATCACATGTTATAGGTTCAGAGCTGGGGAAGCCAGAATGAAAAGATTGTCACTAATAGCTAGAAAAGCCCCGAATATTTCAAACTTAAACAATACATTTATAAATAACTCACAGATCAAAGAAAAAATTACCATGAAAATTGGAAAATATTTTGAACAGAATAAAGTATATAAAAGTATAACATATAAAAATTTATGGGCTGTAACTCAAGTTATAATAAAGGAAAACTAATAACCTTAACTGTTTATATGAGAGCAGAAGAAAGGTTTAAAATTAATGAAATAACTGAACACCAAGAGAAGCTAGAAAAAGATAAGCAAATTAAACCTAAAATAAGCAGAAAGGTGAACATAATAAAGATACCACAGAAATCAATGAAATAAAAAATAGACGATACAGAAAATTAATAAGATCAAAAATCGACTCCTTGTGGCAGAATTCATAAACCCCTAGCAAACCTCAAGAGAAAAATAGAGAAAAGGCAAATTGCCAATATCAGTATTCAAAGGGGATGTCACTACAGAAACCATGGCATCAAAAGTATCATATAGGAGCAATATGAACAACTTTATGGCAATAAATTAAATAACTTCGATAAAATGAACAAATTCCTTGAAAAATTCAACTTATCAAGTAACGAATATGTTACGTCACAGAAGATCCCCAGGGCCCTGTTTGTCACAATGGAAGGGAAAACTGCAAGAAATGTTATAAAGGAAGCTCTTTAGAATAAAAAGAAATGACATCATACGGTAACTCAGATATACAGGAAGGAAAAAAGAGTACCAAAAATGGTAGCCTGTGGATGAATATAAAAACTATAGTCATTGGCTGTGGGGCTCAGCCAGTGTTGTGCTGATCTCAGTGCGGGGCACTGAGATGTTCCAAAGCATTATTAAAAATGTATGGATCGCCATGAAGCCCTCCTATAACCAAGCATGCCAGGAGATTTGGGTAGGAATGGGGTTGATAAGCATTATTGCTTATAAAATCAGAAGTGCTGATAAAAGAAGTAAAGCTTAGAAAGCTTTGAGTCCTGCACCTGCTCATGGTCATTACTAACCAGTTTTACTTAGATGAAACATTAGTCTGCCTGTAAATTTACACAAGCTGTGTTAGATGGGAACACAGAACATCGCTGTATACTTGCATAAGTGTGGTCTATTTCATGGCATGAGTAAGTGTATCTGTGAGATGCAACACTAAAACAAACTACATGTTTTTTCTTCTCTTAATTTAAGACATTTGACCCTCTAAGGCAAACATTGTAACTCAGTGTTGTTAGGTTTAAAATTTATATCAAAATTATATTATTCCATTTGTATGAAATGTTCAGCAAATCCACAGAGACAGAAAATAGATGAGTGGTTTCTAGGGGCTGGGAGTAGAGAGGAATACAGAGTGAGTACTAATGAGTATTGCTTTTATTTTAGGAGTGAGAAAAATGTTCTGGATTAAATGCTCTGGTTTTGCAACTTTGTGAATATAATAAAAACTACTGAATTATATACTTTAAAGGGGTGAATCATATATATGGTATGTGAATTATATCTCCCAAAAATGTAAGAAGACACAATATATATGAAAAAAACAGCCAAAAGGATGAGAAAAAATCGCGACTATATTATTACAAGTTTTCTGTAATTTTCCTGAAGTAATTCAGTAGAAAGTCTAAGAAGACTATAAGTTAATGATGCATATGTAATCCTTAGAGCAATCAATATAAAAATAAATAAAAGGAACTGTAGTTAAAAAGCCAAAGTGAAAACCTTCTGCTTCCAATTATGGGAGAGTAACAAGGACTAGACATAAGCTTTTTCATTGGAAAACTGAGCAAAACGTATGCAACAACTGTTCAGACACTGGACAACGAACAACACAGGACAGTGATCCATGAAAGAACAGAAACAGCCAACCGGGCCCCATACTGACCACAGCATTTTGCTTGCAGTCAATATCTGGATTATGGGTACCCAGGTTGGAGGAGTCATGCAGAGCCTGGGAGCCTCATGAAAATGAAGAGATGGAACTGAGAGTTTGGGGAGACTGAGACAATTGGAAGCTGTGGGCCAGGATCTGAATAGGAGGGAGGTAAGAAGATGAGAAGACCCAGAGATTTGCATATAGGCCTACTTGAGTCTGATGAGTGCTGGATTATGCATACAAAGAGTGAAACATCACAAGACAAAGTAAAAAAGAACCAGGGAGTCGTAAACATAGAATTCCCCAGAGCTCACACCTGGTAAAAAGACAATAGCTCTGACCAGCCAGGGTGGAGAGTTCTCAGTGGTTACCTAGGGAATTTCTAATCACAATGAAATGATCACAACTATAGCATCTTGCTTAATGTATCAAAAGAATTAATATCACTGCAAACAAAATTCACCAGTCCATTAAAAAAACACAAATACACAATGAACATGTGGAGTTTAAGAAAAGATCACTTATATTAGAAAATGTATTAATATAATTCACCATATTAAATAGATCAAAAAGAAAAATCACATAATTGATTCCATAGATACTGAAAGACTTCATAAAAATTTAAACTCCATTCTTGATATTCCAAAAAAACTCTTGATAAAAACACATACATGCTTCCTAAAGATGATAAAATATGATTTCAACTATAGGACCTTACTTAATGAGGAAACGCTAGATATATTTATATTAAAGACAGAAAGAAACAAAGACAGAAAAAAGACAATCATATCCTTTATAACAATTGCTTTACATTGTTCTGAAAAATTAAAAAAGGAGAAAGATATAAAATTTACAAAAATGTACAATAAAGGGGGAAGTAAAAGTATGAGAATTTATGGTTGTGATATAATTGTTCACCTAGAAAACTCAAAAAGAATTAACTGAAAATTTAAACTACAAGCTCAAATGGAAACATTTTTGCAGTTCCACAAGATTTTTTTTTTACATTTTTTTTTACATTTTTTAGGATTCCATAGGAACACATAGCAAAATATTTAGGATTTTAACTTAGTCATAATTTCATGCTTATTATATTTAGGTATCCCCCTAATATCTGCAAATAATTTCCAGCTATCTTTGACATATTCCTAAAATGAGAGAGAAAACATTTAAAAAATCTCTTTTCTGTACCACTGAGGAGGTAGGAAAATAAAAGACATTCTCAGAAGCCAAATATAAGCAGAAAGCCATGAAGTGAAGTGAACCAGTGGCTGCCCGGGGGTATTCCCCAACAGTGGTGGCTTGGAGTTTCAGTTTTTTGGCTTTTGTTTTTGTTTTTCTGTTTTTGTTTTTATTTTTGCTTGAAACAGAGTCTCTCTCTGTCGCCCAGGCTGGAGTGCAGTGGTGCAATCTCGCCTCTCGGGTTCACGCCATTCTCCTGCCTCAGCCTCCGGAGTAGCTGGGACTACAGGCGCCCGCCACCTCGCCCGGCTAATTTTTTGTATTTTTTTAGTAGAGACGGGGTTTCACCGTGATAGCCAGGATGGTCTCGATCTCCTGACCTCGTGATCCGCCCACCTCGGCCTCCCAAAGTGCTGGGACTACAGGCGGGAGCCACCGCGTCCAGCGGAGTTTCAGTTTAAATAGTTCACATGAAAATAAAGTCTAGAGCCTGCACGAAATGGAAAGAAATCGAATCAGACCTTTGTATCAAGTCAGGATCCCCAAAAGATGACATTCACAGCAGAAGAACTGACTAGGAAAAAAAAAAAAAAAAAAAGGGTGTTCCACATAGGCGGATAAGAAAACTTGCTTGTTCTCTTAAGTCTTATTTTCTTAAGAGGTACGTTTGACATCTTGCTGAAAAATTCATAACAACAAGTTACCTTGTCATAAGTTTGGGGCTGGAATCTAGCCTATCTGTAAAGCCAGAGAAATCCAAGCTGAGAATGTATGATAGCACAGGTCCGGATTGTTAGTGCTGCCGGGTGCCTGGAAATAGCAAGCCTAGTTCCTCTGGGGAGAAATGTCCTGAATTCAGGCCTCAAAGAATAAAGATCCGAGTTCAGTAAGTTTACACACAGACATGCACAAGGGAAATAGCCATCTTGAATGAGAGTCAGCCTAGGAAACAAATGGGATGAAGACCACAGACACCACAACCACTGAAATAATCACATGGTGAGGATAAAATTAGGATACCTAATGTGTGTAAAGAAAGGAAGGAGGGGATTGAAATTATGGCATTAGAACCAGAGTTTTTAAGTGACCAAACTGATTTGAAAAAAAAAAAAAAAAACTTCTAAACATAAAAATATACTAATTGAATTTAGAAATCCCTTGGACAGTTTGAATCACCCATTAGGCACAACTGAAGACTAAACTATTAAGCTGTCAATATGACTAAAAAAAAATATAGGGTCTGGGGTCCTTATATTAATCTCTAATTTAGACATGAAACTGTGTATTCATGACAATAGGACAATAGTGATGAAAAGATGATCACAGACTATGGTAAAGGCAACTAGAAATCCACCAAATAACTGTCCCCTTCTATTGAATGCACGGGTGGTTGAGAGTCCACTGTTCAGATAAAGCTTAAATTTCTAAGTTTCTCTCCTGCAACTAGTTGTAGCCATGTGGCTAGATCACTCCAATAAAATACAAAGGAAACAAAGTGTAAAACTTCCAGATCAAGGCTTTTTAAAAGTGGACGTACCCCCTCCACGTCCTCTTTACGTTGCCGCCCGTTTGCAGGTGTAGATGCTGAGCTGTAGGAGATGCTGGAGCCACAGATCGAAGCAGCCCCGCTTTATCCTGCTTTGTGTTTCCTCATAGCACTTGTGACCATATGACATGGGATATATTTATGTATTTATCACTTATATCCCCACATTTAAGTGTAAATTCCATGTGAGTCTTAACTAGGTTTAGTTAATTGCTGTATCCCTGTGTCTAGAGTTCAGGTTAGTACTAGTACATGTTAGAGATATAATAAATATCTGAGTGAATACAATTGTTTATAAGCCCCACCCCAAGTGGGTCTTAGGCAGCCAGCCTGGTGTGCAAACTACTGCTGAAGCTCATATGAAGTAAATTCTCCAATATTAAAATATGGGCCTGGCACAGCGTTTCTCTGCATGAGCTCTGTTTGCAATGGCATCTAGGAAACAGACACCACAAAAGTCTACCCTTTCGAAGCCAGGGCACCAGCTCTGGGCACCTCAGGGAGCAGAACCTCTGTTCATTTTGTTCTCTGTCTGGTTTTTCAAGGCTACCACATGCCCTGTTCTTATCTGGGTGGGAATGTGACTGCAGCTTTGTAGCCTTTGTGAAGGGAGATGCGCCACTTTGTCTCAGGAGCCAGAGTTTGAAGGAGACTTCAGAGCTTGCTGAGTGCTACCTTCTTTGGTTGTGAAATTGGTCTCTTTTGGTTTCTAATTTTCTAATTTTGTAGTCTTAAAATGTTAATGACATACCAGAAGTAACAAAGAATGGAATCTTGCTGAATAGCAGCTAGGAACAATCAGATAAATAATACTTTTTATGCGTTTGGAACCTCATCATTTACAAAAGGTTTTCACATATCTTATTGTACCTAGAACTTCTCAACAGCCCTGTATGAAGACAGTGACCCCATTTTGTAGAGAAGGAAACTGAGGCTCCCAAAAATTGTTTGTCTTTTTTAAAATGGCACTGTTGATGAGTGGTAGTGTTAAGACTTAGCCCCTTCTGTTTCCAAATCTCAAGCTGTCTCCATTACACTATGTAATAAGATTGAGGAGAATGAACTTGGATCTATGTCACACACCATATGGCACAATGTCAGTGCCATCATCATCACTCTAATATCTATGGGACACTTATTTTGTGCCAGATTCATGCTAAGTGTTTTATGTGCATTATCCAATGTAATCCTCACAATGACCCAAAATGGAGAAACCATTATTTTCAAAGAGGAAACTGAGGCCGAGAGATTGAGGAATACTTGCTTGGGTTACAAAACCGGGTTGAAGCAAGAGTGAGTTTTAAACTAAGTTCTATCTAATTCTAGACCACAACCTCGTCTTTTCTCTACTGAAAAGTTGATGTCATAAAGACAAAACATTAATGTCACTGAGGTTCATGTCCTCATCTTCTCTTTCCTATACTATTAGAAAAGTTCCTCTCCAAACTTTCTCCATATCCGAAGTCTTGACTACCTCCCCTCCCTCAATTCTGTCTCCAGACTAAAGTCTCAGTCATCTTTCCAAAAGGCAACTGAACAGGGAGAATCCCCTGTTTGAAAAACCTCCACTAATTCCAAATCATCTCCTGATGAAGATCAAACTCCATATTATCTTATTACATGCCTTTCACAAATAAGTCCTAACCTGCTCTTCCAGATACACTCTGGCAGCTTCGCTCTGCTCAGCCTACATTTTCACCATGGTATTCTCAGATTTGTCTTTTTTCTAACAATGCTCTTTCTGCCCAAGATGCTCATATCTGTCTTCTCTATCTGGCAGACTTGTACTCACCTTCTTTTGGATTAAAGATGTCTATGGTGGTTATCCTGCACCTTTCTCACCACTGTATGCGTGATGTATGGATAACCCTTTTAGTTCAAAGATCTCTCCACCCCTAGGACCGCCACCAAAGAGACCACACTCAGGGAGCTCTTCATATTTGGATTTGACCTGCACGATAAGCCTCTGGACCTCGCAACAATGCCACAGTGGAACATGACTTTTGGGAAAGAGATGAGTATGACTTTGCATGTGGGAGAGACATTCACTGTTTTGGCCACAGGGCTGGCTATGGTACATACCTTCCAAAGATCATCAAATTGATTCCTCTTTGACCTGTGTGCACATTCCACTCCTTCATCAAAATGTGGAATTTCATTTCCCCTGTCCTTCTAACTTGGCTGGTTCTGTGGCTCTTTTGACCAGTATAATGTGGCTTTTGACCAAGAGAATCTAGTACTCCTAAGTTCAGGCCTTAAACTTCCATTTCATTCTTCTTATAGCCCAGCAACTTTATTATGGGGGCTCAAGCCACATAAAGAGGCCACATGGGGAAAAACTGAGGTGCTCTATTGAACAGACTCAGCCAGGATCCCAACCAGTAGCCAGTACTAACTGCCAGCCATGTGGGTGAGCCATCTTGGATGTTCCAACCTAGTTGAGCACTAAGATAACTCAGCCATTGCCAACATTACAGGAAGAAACTTCAAGCTGAGCCCAGTCAACCTAAAGAATTATGGAATATTATAAAGGATTGTTGTTTTAAGCTACTAGGTATTGGGGTAGTTTTGATGCAGCAATAGATACCTGAAACAAACCACAATGCCCAGAACAGTTTGTGGCACTTAGTAGATGCACAGAAATGAGCTGATAATGAACAAATGAATGACAGTAGTAAGTATCTTTGATATATTTCTAAGTAAAGGCTTCAAATGACCCTGTCACCGTAGCCACAGCTCATTAGGCCAGTCATGAACAACTGACATTATTGCAACTTCTGCAATGTCCAAGGAGAAGAGCTTAGCCCAACATAGCCAACTGTGACAACTAAAGCAATCAGATCCTCTATTCAAGAGTCATAATGTGAAATACACAAAAGAAGTCAGCAGCTGGTAGTAGGGTGAAAAGGTACAATTCTTGTACATGTGAGCACAACCATGAAGCCATAGAGGTCAGGGATCAGTAGAGGTCCTAAGGCAATGGGATATATGAAGCAATGAAAGCATAAGACACACTTCTGAGATAGGAGGAAGAGTAAAGTATAGGCAGTTGGTAACCTAGAGAAGTGGTAGAGATTACAGAGAGTAGCTGAGACACCATAACCGCAAAGCAGTAGAGTAGAAAGTAACAGATTTTGCTTCTTAAAGGAAAACCAAATAGGTCAGTTGCTAAAACCTAAATTATATTCTACAGGATCAGTTCCTCTTCTTCCAAAAGCCCTAGCCATGCAACTACTCTGTCTTTATTACTTCCATATAGAGTCATAAAATATAACCTTATCACATGAGGAAAACTATGCATGTCATGGTTCTTTGTAACTTGAAAGTATCTTTCCCAGGTGTTCTATATATGTTTGCTAAACTGAACTGGATGGATAAATGTTTTTCTGGGAAGCTATGGGATACGAAGAAATTTTTTTGAAATCCCATCTGCATGATGACACTCAATTTATGCTTTGTAATAATCAGTATTATACTATATTGTGCTGTGGTGACAAATACTCTCTCTCATCTCAGTGGCTTATGTCTCTCACAAAATCTGCTCCAGGTCTGGGTAATCATAGGGCAGCTACCCTCCATAATGGCTCAATATCTCCATATCAACTTGTACTTTCATGAAAGCTGAAGCACTGTATTGCAGACACTGTTGAGGCCACACCCTCACTGACATTCACTTTAACCTGCCAATGGCTACTTTCTTCAAACACCCTTTGCTCTAGTAAGACCCTTTGCTCCAGTAAGTGGTTGTCTAGCTCCCAGAGCATGCTTACAGGGAAAACTGGAAGTGCTAGAGAATTATTATGCCCAGAAGCAGCTCTCAGCCAGCAACAGATAGGGAATCAGTGGATAAATACCCCAGCCTCAGTTGGAATAATTCTGCAGCAAGTTCTACCCTGACTCCAAGAATTCCCCAGTAGTATTGAAATCCAGTTGCCAATAGCAATTACAGGCTTTATAAGGCACCCTTTGCTGGCTTCCTTTCCTTGGTTGTCTTACTTCCCTGTTCCCTTACTGGTGTTTCTTCCCAAACTATTTGCACTCAAATCCTTGCCTCAGGGTCAGCCTATGGAGGTACCAAACCAAGGAAGCCCTAGAAAATGGCACCAACTATTAAGAAGCTATCATCCAGAAGTGACACTTCTGCTTACCTATCTTTCGCCAAAGCAAGTCATCTGACCATGTCTAACTGTAGGTGGGTGGGAAAGGCCACTCCTTCCTAATATATTCCAGAAGTAGGAGGGGCCAGAGATAGGTGAACCAGAGTTACTCTGCCACATACTTTTTGCAAGGTAGAGAGAACATTTGAAAGGAGTTAGAACTTCTGTCCCATGACTTAGTTTCCTCAACTGACCTGACACTCTGAGAAGGAGGGTGAGGCTATTTTTAACCCCTGGAGGGCTTTGCTTCCCCTTCTTAGAGCCCAAGCACATTTATTTTAGAACACAGGAAAGCAAGCTGAGAGGGCAGTTAAAAGAGAGACAATAGGTAGTAAAACAAGAACTTAACAAAGATCTGGGCAGCATGCCCATAGCCATGACAGTACGTCCCTTTGGTTAAAGGCACAAGTGTAAATGTTGTCACCCGTTCCATCCTGGAGAAAGACAGAGAGTGTCTTTTAACATCCACAATTATTTATTTTTTGAACATACTGAATAATTTTGTGCCTGGCACAAGATTAAAACCTGCAGATGCAGAGATAAAAGACCCAGTTCCCAGGGAATACACTTTTCTGGCTGAGAAAGGAGAGTAAACATCTAAACAGAAGATACGATAGATCTGAAAGTGTGGAAGTTTTAAGAAAAAATGTGTTGTAAATACTCTAAATGGCACTCCTTTTCTTTCCTTCCCTTCACAGCAAAACTTCTTGAATGCATTGTTTAAACATATTAGTTTTCTATTGCTGCTATAACAAATTACTGTAAACACAATGGCTTAAAACAATACAAATTTATCATTTTTTAGTTCTATAGGTCAGAAGTCCAACATGGGTCCCACTGAGTTAAAATCAAGGTGTTAACAGGGTTGTGGTTTTTTTTTTGTTTTTGTTTTGTTTTGTTTTTCTCTGGAGGCACTAGGAGAGAATCTATTTCCTTGTCTTTTCCAAACTTGAAAGGCTGCCCACATTCCTTGGTTCATGGCCGCCTCCTCCATCTTCAAAGCTAGCAATATTACATCTTTTCGAATGTTCTTCTGTCAACACTTTTCTCTCCAAACAGACTAAAAAGGTTCTCCACTTTTTTTTTGTTTTTTGTTTGTTTGTTTGTTTGTTGAGACAGAGTCTCGCTCTGTTGCCCAGGCTGGAGTGCAGTGGCGCGATCTCGGCTCACTGCAAGCTCTGCCTCCCGGGTTCATGCCATTCTCCAGCCTCAGCCTCCCCAGCAGCTGGGACTACAGGCGCCCGCCACCATGCCCAGCTAATTTTTTGTATTTTTAGTAGAGATGGGGTTTCACCGTGTCAGCCAGGATGGTCTCCATCTCCTGACCTCATGATCCACCCACCTCAGCCTCCCAAAGTGCTGGGATTACAGGCATGAGCCACCGCACCTGGCCAGGTTCTCCACTTTTAAACATGTATGTGATTAGATTGGGACCATCCCGATAACCCAGGATAATTTCCCCTGTGCCCTAAGTCACATCAACAAAGTCCCTTTTGTTATGTAAGCTAATCTATTCACAGCTTCTGGGGACTAGTGTGTGGATATCTTTGGGTGGCCATTATTTTTCCTACCACAATACATTAAACATTTTAAAAACACACCTTACCACATATAAAGAGAGAATACATGCACAAAATCAACATTCAGAGTGTAAAAATGAACAATTCACAGACATGGATTTGCGGACAGTGTCACCAGATGGAAGAAAGAACATTTTTGCTTGCAATTAAGGAAATGCACATTTAAAGCAACTTTAATGCCATTTTATACCTTATACACTAGCAAAAATAAATAATAATCTTAATAATCCAATGTGGCTTGATTAATACATTCCATGAATGTGGCTTCAGGAAAATATATTGTTGATGATGCTGTAAATTGTTTTAATCTTTCTAAAAAGCAATTTGGCAATAAGTAACAAGTTGCTCATGTCTTTTTTCCAAATAAATCATCTTTAGAGATATTGACCTAACTAAATGACCTCAAAGAGAAAATTTTAGAAGTCATTGGTCTAAACAAGCCTTCACAGTCACATTATTTATAAGAGAAAGAAACTGGAAATAACCCAGATGTCCAAAAATAGAGCTACAGATGAGCAAACTGTGACATATTTACATGATGGATTGCTCTATAATCATTAAAAAGACAAGTTTATGGATTATGTTGACTCAAGATTATGTAGGCTTGAAATATTATTAATAAAAGGGCAAAGTACAAAATAGTAAGTGCATAGCTATTTCAACTATAACAAAATAAATATAGTCTGTAAATTCGAGTCATAAAATAAAGAAAATAGGGATGTAATAATTTAATGTTTAGTATGTTTTAAAACTGAAGTGCTCATATTCTAGTTTAAAAGTATTACATGGATATTGTGTTGAATTACTAGACAAAAGTTATTTAAGGGAAGTTAGACCATACACACTTGTGTATATGGACTGTACCTATGAAGAAACATTGACAGGGCCCTGTCACGTATTCAGCCCTAGGCACATGGTTCACAGCAAGTAGAAAAGAAGAGGAAGATAGGGCCCTCGGGCTTGATAAACATTCAAGAAACAAAAAGGGCACAGGAGATGAGAATATAGACTTTTTTTGGTTCAATTCTATGGAAAAGACAAAAACCAAAGGGTTTTAAAATTATGTTTTCAGAAACTCTAAATTTTACAAATACTAGAGTTCTCTGAGACATTTAGTGAATGGAATTAGGCTTTAGGTAATGATTAGGAATCACTGACATGTAACTATTTTATTTTTGTAAAAATGCTTATTTTTAACGACTGTTTTTATTTCACAATGCTCTTTCAAAATTATTAGACACCATGGAATAGAACAAAAACGAAAGTAAGGCACATCTCCTAAAAATTAATCCCCGTCCCAAGAAATAATCCCTGTTAATATTTTATAAACGTCATTTTAGCTAGGCTCATTTAATCAGGTTCAACCAGAGACACAGAACTGGTAGGAGATATATAGCAACAGAATGTATTGCAGGGGAATGGTTTACATAACTATAGCGGCTGGCTAGGTAAGTCTGAGATCCATAGGACAGGCCATCTGGAAGACAGAGCAGAACTCTAGGGCACAGGCAGAAGCAGCTGAACACAGGCAGAATTTCTTCTTTTTCAGGGAAACCTCAGCTCTACTCTTAAAGGCCTTTCAGTAGAATAAGACCCACTCAAGTTACCTAGGAAAATCTCACTAACTTAAAGCCAGTTCATTATGAATTTTAATCATAGCTAAAGAAATACCTTCACAGCAATACCTAGATGAGTGTTTGATTAACTGGGAAGTTTAGCCAAGTGCAGTTGACACGTCAAAAAGATCATCTCAGTGCATCCCTTGTCAACTTGGCCTCCATACACATCTCCTCAAACCATATTTAATCTCCAGATAGGGACAATAACAAAGTCATGCTCTGCTTTACATGAACAACTATCTTTTGTACAACCGAAATCAAGCTAATCTTTTCCCCAAAGAAGGATGCAAAGTCCTCAGGTGATGTTCACTCTTCTATTTTGATAGCCTGTAACTTAAACACTATGATACAAAGGTAACCATTACTTAATACATCTTATGTGAGAGGATAAGGGTATAATAATGAGAAGAAAACAAAAAAAAATTGTTTATATATATAAACATATTCATTAAAAATAAGTAAGAAATACTCATAACAACTACAGTCCTCGTTTCTGCAACTGGTTACCTGGTCATAGTATTTATGACTGCATTCCTCCACTGCCCACTCCATATTCCCTTTGCCCTTAGCAAGCACCTGAACTGGCCATAGTTCTTTACCTGGTAGTGTGACCCGAGCCTTCATTCCTAAAGGGTCTGAGACATTAGTAGTCCTTCCTGAATTGGGTTGTTGTAGTTTTCCATTGATTTGTAGTAATCACAAGGCACGGTAATACTAAGAGGTATTCTAAGGAGCCTTCTGTATTCTAGACAAACCCTTCCTTATCTCCACCGTGTGCCCAGTTTTTCTGCGGTAACCAGGATCAATCACCCCAGCCAGTACAATAACTGCTTGCCTGTGGATTCATAGGCATGAGGAGCACAAAGTGACTGGGTGGCAGTCTCAACTTCCAGGTCAATGGATCACTGTTGTATCTCTTGGAAGAAGTATTTTTCCCTTTGAAACTAAAACCTATATAGATCATCAAAGTCTAAGTGTGTGGGGACAGAAAGCAAAAACTTTGCTAGTGGATCACCAGCCATGCCCATTTTTACGCTTTGACTCCTAAACTCATGAATTCTGGCTATGGGAGCAACAACACCACAGATTAGATATTGATTCAGAGCATATACAACAACCCAGAGGACACTGTCCTCACCCTGCAAGGTATTGCCACCAGCTGGCTGTAATTGAGTCTTCAAAGGGCCATTCCACCATCTTATCAAGCCAACTGCTTCAGGATGGTAGAAAACATGGAAGCCAAATGATGGCACTTAATTGCTAAAGGCAAGGTAGACATGGTTACCATAGTGGATAATGGAGTCAAAGAAGTAATCAGAATCGTTTGACTCACAGAGACCTATGACTTTGGATAGTTAATCATGGTGTCCTATGTGGCAGATGCGTGGTTGTCAGAGGCTGAGGGAGACTGGGGAAATAACTGCTAATGGAACAGGGTTTCCTTTGGGGGGGGTGAGGAAATGTCCCAGAATTAGATAGTGGTAATGGTTGCAAAATTTTATGAATATATTAAAGCTATTGAATGGTATAAAAAGGGTGGATTTTATAGTATGGAATTAATGGTATGTGATAAATAATTTACAATGTTTCTACTTTTTAAAAATGCATATAATATGTATTCATGTAGAAAAACAAGAAAGTACATACATATAACAATGAAGAAAATAAAATCACTTAAAATTCAAAAAAGGTGAATAGAAAAGTAAAATACAATTTCAACTTTAAAGGCACTCATCTTTTGGTACTTTATATCTACAAACTAAGAGCAATACGACATATAAAGTGCTATGAAAACTATGACCTGCATATGATAAGAATGAAATACTTCTAGACTATCTTTCCCACGATATGCACAGATGTGACTGCCTGCCTGCAAGCCTTACACCCTCACAAGCATTCATTATAATTAATGTAGAAGATTTCAACAGGGTTTCTGTCCCAAAAAGAAAAGAAGACCCACCCTCTGGTACTGGCCCATGCCTAGGTGAGCTCTCAAAGTGGTTGCTGAACTGTAGGTGATCTGGCAGAGAAGATTGAGCCAAACAATATTAAGGAATCTACCCCAGCAGAATGACTTTGCTAAGAGTTTTTGCTTTCTGTAAATTTTGTTACTTAAAGTACAGCATTTAGCTATCTCCATTCTATGTGTTGGTTGCTCCTACACATGCTCTTCAGTCTCTGGGGTAACTCCAAAGAACAAAGTGTGGAGCTTGACAGAACCCTCCGCCTTCTAGGTATTCGCAGCACATCCAGGCCCACCTAGCAGCTCCTGTGGTTGAAGGAACTTCAGCAAGACCTGTCGAGTATGTCATTTTCTAAGAAACCTACCAACATCTTTCATGCAACGGGCCATGTCCAGTGCTAGGTCACCTTAGTCTTTCTCCAAAATGGGACATTCTGGAGCTTCAGAGCCTTTTGTCTCCAGAGAAGCTGAGAAATGCTCACTTTCTCTGTTCATGCTCAGTGACCTCCCCTTCTATGTCTTCAGCCAGCTAGCACTACCCTGTCGGTGGGAGGCAGCTGGAAGGAGTGCTTTGGAGATAGCCTGTCTAATTACTTAAAGTACATTTCAATCAAGGATGTTGTGCTCACAATTTTGTTTTTTGATTCATCCCTCTTTCACTTTTGTGGTTTCAATAATGTGATACAAGAGCCTGTCCCTTCCCCTGTTCCTTGAAACAGAATCTTGATGCTGATGGGCCAGCTAAGCACAGGAAGGACCAACTAGCTTCACATCGGGAAAAACTACCTTACAGAATCTTAACCAACTCTTTCCATCTGGTAGAGAGAAAGAAAAGGAGAGAGAATTGGTTTGACAACACTGTGGGAGGGGGCGGGAAGGGGCCAAACCTCCAGGCTACAAGTATTCTAGTATTCACTTCCCACTCATTGCTTTAAATATCTATTCTTTTATGTTTCCACATCCTTGTAATCAGTTCTTGTTAGTGGGAATTGTATTGTGAATTCACACCTTGAATTCCTTAGTTCTGTGACTAGATGAGTTCATAGAACCTAAAAGTTTGACCTGAATAAAGTCCTAAGAGCAGAGATGGGGATAAAGGGAAAGTAAGAGCCCACAGGTAGCTCTCTCAGAGGAGGGAGAGCTGGAAGACAGAATGCCACAGAAGGCCTAGGAGCGGGTGGAGTGTTCAGTCCTTTGAATAAAGTTAGCAAGTGAGGTTTTTGTGGAGGTCCTCAGTGAGACACTGGGCCCATGGAATTAACAAGGCATTATGTTCAAGGCCAGGATATGGGCAGCAGAATCTGTTCCACTCTCAGTTCAGTGAGTCCAGGGGTTTGTCTGGGCTGCATCAGAATTACCTGGGGGAGGTGATTTAAACTTATCACATTCATAAATACGTGCATGTGCACACACAGAGAGAGAGAGAGACAGGGAGGGAGAGAGAGAAAGGGAGGTGATTCTAGAATGGGTCCTGGTAGAGAAAGCGGGCAAGGGTGGTTTGAAAATGGATGGGCACAGTGGCTCATACCTATAATTCCAGCACTTTGGGAAGCCAAGGTGGGCAGATTGCTTGAGGTCAGTCATTCAAGGCCAGCCTGGACAACATGGCAAAACCCCATCTCTATTAATATTAGCCTATAGTCCCAGCTACTGAGGTGGCTTGAACAGGAGAATTGCTTGAACCCAGGAGGTGGAGGTTACAGTGAGCTGAGATTGTGCCACTGCACTCCAGCCTGGGCAACAGAGCGAGACTCTGTCTCAAAAAAAAAGAAAAGAAAAGCTCCCTAGTTTATTCTGCTACATGACCTTATCCATAACCCAACCATTGTCCTAACTTAACATGGAAAAAGTCACAGAAAACTCTTTTTTCCTTCTTGTCACAAATGCCATTTCCCTCAACGTGCCAGGTAGGACAGTAAGCACAATCCAAACTGGAGGAAGAATAGACTAGGGAATGTAGTGGCTCACTTCAGTGTGGCTTCAGGTGCAACTTGATGTAGGACTCAAGTGATGTCATCTAAATAAGATCCCCACTCCCTCCATTTCTCTGTCTCCACCTCATCAGTGTTGGTTCCATCCTCTGGTCTCATGTGGTCATAGATGACTGTGGCGGTTTGAGCTACTACATCCTCTCTCCTTCGTGTCCAACAAGAAGAGAGTAAGAATCTTTCCCAGGATTCCTGATGGCTATCATTGCCTGTCATTGGCCTATTCCTGAACTGTTCGTTGTGCCCAAGAGAATGTGACCCTACAACACTGTAGCAAGTGTATTCAGTAGTAATTCCCCAGTCTCTTCCCCAAAGGGATCTACTTCTGTTTACTAGGATAGCTACATGTTGGAGAAATGGGAGTGCCCAGACTTTTCAAAGATTTGTATACTGAAATTGATACTCAGAAACCCTAAATGCCCTCATAGCCTGGGACCAGGCAATAAATGGGGTCCTGGCCCAAGTCTGGCTCACAGTGGACCCACTGGGTACAGACAGCTACCTGTTTTTCCAGTCTTCACATGAATAACTAGAATGGAGATACCTGATAGTTGGTAGAATCGAATGCTTTACACTGGTTCCTTGACCTGTGAGGTAAGATATTCTAGGGAAGAAGGTCAAGTAGAAGTATCTGAAACTGCCCCAAACCCCTGACTAAGAGAGTATATAAAAAATAGGGCTACTTCTCGGGGAAATGACACAGATTAGTGCCACCTTCAAAAGCTTTTAATGAATTCAGGGTTAGTGGTCCTTCTATATCCTCCTTTAATTCACCATGTGGCCTCTATTAAAACAAGATGGGGCATGGTGGATAAGAATAGACTATGGCAAACTCAACCAAGTAGTAACCCCAATTGCAGCAGCTGTGCCCAACATGATATCTCTATTACAGCAGATGAACCATGGCCTCCAGCACATTGCATGTGACCACTGACCTGGTATCTGTGTTCTTGTTCATTCCTACCAGGAAGAGGGATAAGTAGTTCACAATCACATAGGACAGAAAACCCTACATGGTTATGGTCTGGCCCCAGGGCTATGTTAACTCTATTACCTTCTGGCATAATACAGTCTGAGGGCACCTGGACGGCCTGACACTCTGAAGAACATTGGTTTGGTCCACAACATCAGTGATGTCAGGTTAATCAGAACTGATCATCCAGGAGTAGGAAATACGTTGGAGCATGGGAAGACACATAGACTCCAGGGGTGAGAGGTAAATTCTACAAAGATGCAGGGGACCACCATGTAAGTGAAGATTCTGGATGGATCCAGGGCATGCTGGGACATCCTCTCCAAAATAAAATACAAATGTTTGCATCTCACACCTTCCATCATTAAGAAAGAAGCACATTTGGTAGATGTTTTGGGGTTCTGGTACAGCACATTTGGAATATTGTTCCATCCCATCTATTGGGTAGCTCAGAGGCTGCCAGCTTTACGTGGGGCCCTGGGCAAGAAAAGGCTCCGAAGTAGATTCAGGCTGAGGGGCAAGTAGCCCTGCTTCTTGAACCATGCAACCCAGTAGTCCCTATGGTACCTGAAGTATCTGTGGTAAGAAAAGATGCTGTGGGGTGTTTCATCACATGCTACAGTAGGAGCATTGCATGGTAGACCCCTAATGTTTTTGAGCAGGGGCATACCATCTGCAGCAGAGAACCATGCACTATGCATGACCCAAAAGCAGCTATTAGTATACTACTGAGCCTCAGTGGAGAAAGATTATCTCATTTTAATAAAAATAGAGCAAAGCTGATAAGCAACTTCAGCAAAGTCTCAGGATACAAAATTAATGTGCAAAAATCACAAGCATTCTTATACACCAGTAGCAGACAAACAGAGAGCCAAATCAGGAATGAACTTCCATTCACAATTGCTTCAAAGAGAATAAAATACCTAGGAATCCAACTTACAAGGGATGTAAAGGACCTCTTCAAGGAGAACTACAAACCACTGCTCAGTGAAATAAAAGAGGACACAAACAAATGGAAGAACATACCATGCTCATGGATAGGAAGAATCAATATCGTGAAAATGGCCATACTGCCCAAGGTAATTTATAGATTCAATGCCATCCCCATCAAGCTACCAATGAGTTTCTTCACAGAATTGGAAAAAACTGCTTTAAAGTTCATATGGAACCAAAAAAGAGCCCGCATCTCCAAGACAATCCTAAGTCAAAAGGACAAAGCTGGAGGCATCACGCTACCTGACTTCAAACTATACTACAAGGCTACAGTAACCAAAACAGCATGGTACTGGTACCAAAACAGAGATATAGACCAATGGAACAGAACAGAGTCCTCAGAAATAATACCACACATCTACAGCCATCTGATCTTTGACAAACCTGAGAGAAACAAGAAATGGGGAAAGGATTCCCTATTTAATAAATGGTGCTGGGAAAATTGGCTAGCCATAAGTAGAAACCTGAAACTGGATCCTTTCCTTACTCCTTATACGAAAATTAATTCAAGATGGATTAGAGACTTAAATGTTAGACCTAATACCATAAAAATCCTAGAGGAGAACCTAGGTAGTACCATTCAGGACATAGGCATGGGCAAAGACTTCATGTCTAAAACACCAAAAGCAACAGCAGCAAAAGCCAAAATTGACAACTGGGATCTCATTAAACTAAAGAGCTTCTGCACAGCAAAAGAAACTACCATCAGAGTGAACAGGCAACCTACAGAATGGGAGAAAATTTTTGCAATCTACTCATCTGACAAAGGGCTAATATCCAGAACCTACAAAGAACTCAAACAAATTTACAAGAAAAAAACAAACAACACCATCAAAAAGTGGCAAAGGATATGAACAGACATTTCTCAAAAGAAGACATTCATACAGCCAACAGACACATGAAAAAATGCTCATCATCACTGGCCATCAGAGAAATGCAAATCAAAACCACAATGAGATACCATCTCACACCAGTTAGAATGGCGATCATTAAAAAGTCAGGAAACAACAGGTGCTGGAGAGGATGTGGAGAAATAGGAACACTTTTACACTGTTGGTGGGATTGTCAACTAGTTCAACCATTATGGAAAACAGTATGGCGATTCCTCAAGGATCTAGAACTAGATGTACCATATGACCCAGCCATCCCATTACTGGGTATATACCCAAAGGATTATAAATTATGCTGCTATAAAGACACATGCACACGTATGTTTATTGCAGCACTATTCACAATAGCAAATACTTGGAATCAACCCAAATGTCCATCAGTGACAGATTGGATTAAGAAAATGTGGCACATATACACCATGGAATACTATGCAGCCATCAAAAAGGATGAGTTTGTGTCCTTTGTAGGGACATGGATGCAGCTGGAAACCATCATTCTTAGCAAACTATCACAAGAACAGAAAACCAAACACCGCATGTTCTCTCACTCATAGGTGGGAACTGAACAATGAGATCACTTGGACTCAGGAAGGGGAACATCACACACAGGGGCCTATCATGGGGAGGGGGGAGGGGGGAGGGATTGCATTGGGAGTTATACCTGATGTAAATGACGAGTTGATGGGTGCAGCACACCAACATGGCACAAGTATACATATGTAACAAACCTGCACGTTATGCACATGTACCCTACAACTTAAAGTATAATAATAATAAATAAATTTTTAAAAAATGAAAATAAAAAATAAAAATAGAGCATAGACCATTAAGTGACCATGCAACCAGACCTGCCCATCAGCAGGTAGGTTCTGTCAAAGGTGAGCAATCCTTCATAAGATGGAAGTGGTGCGTCCAGGATCAGTCACAAGCAGGGCCAGAGGGCATAAGTAAGCAGCACATGGGGACGGACCAGAACCCCTCTGCTTCTGGGCCTCTGCTCATACCTAGGGCTACATGGAAGTGGGGAAGCTTTTGAACGAGGATGAAAGTAGACTAGTCCTGTTTTGTGGATGGGTTGGCTTGGCATAATCAGGTAAGTCTGCTGCTGACTTACACCACCACTTCGTTATGGCTCTGGAAGACAGGGAGGTCCTCCCAGTGGGCATAGTTCTAGGGAGTGCACCTAGCTACTCACTTTATATGGAAAAAGAAGTGCCCTGCATTAAGAATATATGCAGGTTCATGCAGAGTGGCAATGGCTTGACAAGTTGATCAGAAGCTTGGAAAGAAAAATGGAATATCAGGGTTAAAAAGATCTGAGAAAGGGACATATGGACTTATAGGATGGGCAAAAATCATGAAACAAAGTAAATACAATGTAAAAGAAAACAAGGAATTTACTTTAATTTTAAATTAGTACTGGGTACAATTAGACTTTCCTTTTGATTTTAGGCAACTTCGTTGTTTTTAAAGGGAAATACTGTACATAGTGACGGGAATTCTCACAGCTACCTCCACCAGCTCTTCCCTGGCATGTTAGGCACCCAAAAGTGTCTTCCAGACAGCCAAGAAACTGGTCTGAAGTGCTATCTGGAATGTTCTAGGATGGGAAAAAGGGATTGGTTCTAGCCAGCATGAGAGAAAAGAAGGTTGAGAGTTTTGTAATACATGTGGGTTTTTATTATGTTAAATTCCAAGTCTATTATGTATTCCCATTAGAAATTTATTTTATGGCTGCCTTTTTCCCTGGGGGATTTGTGATGGCAAACAGGAGTGGATGAGTGTATCAGTCAGGATAAGCCAGGATGCAGCAAAACATGGCTCTACCTACCCGGTGGCTTAGAACAACAAGGTTTGTTTCTCCCTCATTCTACTTATCCAGTGTGTTAGGCCGTTCTTTCATCGCTCTAAAGAAATACCAGAGACTGGGTACTTTATAAAGAAAAGAGGCTTAATCGGCTCCTGGCTCTGCAGGCTATACAAACATGGCACTGGCATCTGCTCAGCTTCTGGGGAGGCTCAGGGAGCTTTTACTCATGGTAGAAGCAGGAGCGGGCATCTTATGGCAGAGCAAGAGCAAGAGAGAGTTGGGGAGGGAGGTGCCACATACTTTTAAAATAACTAGGTCCCCTGAGAACTCAAGCATTTATTATCACAAGGACAGTACGAAGCCATGAGGGATCCACCTCCATTACCCAAACACCTCCCACCAGGCCCCACCTCCAACACTGAGGATTACAGTTCAACATGAGATTTGGTGCGGACATATATTCAAACCATATCATTCCTCCCATGACCCTCCAAATCTCATGTGCTTCTCACATTGCAAAATATAATCATGCCTTACCAACAGTCCCCCAGAGTCTTAATTCATTCCAGCCTCGACTCAATGAAAAGACCCAAGTTCACAGTCTCATCTGGAAATGAGCCCCTTTCACCTATAAGCATGTAAAATCAAAACAAGTTAGTTACTTCCAAGATACAGTGGGAGTACAGGCATTGGGTAAGCATTCCTGTTCCCAAACAGAGAAATCAGCCAAAACAAACAGGCTACAGGCCCTAGGCAAGTTCAAAATCCAGTAGGGCAGTCATTAAATCCTAAAGCTCCAAAATAATTTCTTTTGACTCCATGTGCCAGATCCAGGACACACTGTTGCAAGGAATCTTTGGGCAGCTCTGCCTCTTCAGCTTTGTAGGGTACATTCCCCCATGGCTTCTCTCATAGGCTGTCAAGTGCCTGCAGCTTTTCCAGGTGCAGAGTGCAAGCTGCAGGTGTATCTACTTTCTGGGATCTGGAGGACAGTGGGCGCCTTCCCATAGCTCCACTAGGCAGTGGCCCAGTGGGCACTTTGTGTGGACCCTACAACACCATTTTTCCCCTCCACACTGCCCTAGTAAGGTTCTTTGTGAGGGCTGTGCCTCTGCACCAGAAACCTAGGCTTTCTCATACATCCTCTGATATATAGACAGAGGATTCCAAGCCTCCTTCATCCTTTCACTCTGTGTGCCTACAGGCTTGACACTGTATGGAAGCCACCAAGGCTTGTGCCCTCTGGGTAGCAGCCCATGTGGTACCTGGGGCCCTTTGAGCCATGGCTGGAGCCACAGCAGCCAGGATGCAGGGAGCAGTGTCCCACAGCTGCCCAGGGACAGCAGGGCCCTGGGGCTGGCCCATAAAACCGTTCTTCCCTCCTAGGCCTCTATGCCTGTGATGGGAGGGGTTACCTTGAAGGTCTCTGAAATGCCGTTGAGGATTTTTTCCCATTGTCTTGGCTATCAGCACCTGGCTCTTTTTCAGTCATGCAAATATCTCTCATAAGTGGTTGCTCTACAGCTTGCTTGAATTCCTCTGTCCAAAAAGCTTTTTCTCTCTCTGGCACATGGCCAGGCTACAAATTCTCCAAACTTTTATGCTCTTCTTTCCTTTTAAATATAAATTCCACCTTTAAGTCATTTATTTGATCCTGCCTCTGAGTGTGGGTTATTAGAAGCAGCAGGCCACCTCTTGAACACTTTGCTGCTTAGCAATTTCTTCCACTAGATTAGGGCATGGACACAACACATCCAAGTTCCTTGCTAAGGTATAATAAGGGTGACTTTTGCTACAATTCCCAATATGTTCCTCATTTCCATCTGAGACCTCTTCAGCCTGGCCTTCACTATTCATATTACTATCAACATTTTGGTTACAATCATTTAACCAGTATCTAAGAAGTTCCAAACTTTCCCTCATATTTCTCTCTTCTTCTGAGCCCTCCCAACTCTTCCAACTTCTGCCCATTACCCAGTTCCAAGGCTGCTTCCATATTTTCAGGTATCTTTATAGCAATGCCCTACTCCTCCATACTAATTTCTATGTTAGGCTGTTCTCACATTGCTGTAAAGAAGTACTCAAGACTGGGTAATTTAAAAAGAAAAGAAGTTTAACTGGCTTATGGTTATACAGGCTGTACAAGCATGGTAGCACCATCTGCTTGGCTTCTGGGGAGGCCTCAGGGAGCTTTCACTCATGGTGGAAGGCAAAACAAGAGCATATACTGTCCACATGGCAGAGCAGGAACAAGGGGTGGAGGCAGTCCCACACACTTCTAAAAATCAAGACCTCCTAAGAACTCACTCACTATCCCAAGGCACCAAGCCGTGAGGAATCTGCCCCCATGATCCAAACATCTCCCACCAAGCCCCACCACCACCATTGGGGATTTAAGTTCAACATGGGATTTGGCAGTGACATATATTCAAACCATACCATCTGGTGAGAGTCAGCTGCTGCTCTGATTTGATTAATTTTCACTTTGGGACTCAGGCTAATAGAGCCACCTCAGTCAGAAACATTACCAGTCATCGTGGCATTGTGAACCATATATGCTGGCTGTTAACTCCTTCTGCTCAGAAGTGGTCCACCTTTGTTTTGTTTTTTTTAGAATAAACACATCTGTGGAATGTTTCCCATATTTGATTGGTCAAAGCAAGTCACATGGCCACTTCCGGGTTCAACAGGGTAGGAATGTATAATCTTCCCATAGATAGGGACACCACAGAGAGAAGCACCAAAATCATGGGTGAACCATAATATAGTTGACCACAGTGGGTTGTTTTATTTTACACCTTTAAAAGTGGTCCTTATACTCAGAAATTCAACTAAAGTAGGCCTGTAACTACAGTACTTTTTGCCTTTCTATATGGCTGGATTTAAAGATTAACAATAAAAGGCATTCAATCTAAAGACATCAAATATTTTTATGCGTGATAGATATTCTGTGATCTTTCCTATAAAAGGGTATTCTTTCATTGTTTTATCATGTGATAAACATATAGCAATTTATAGTCATCAGAAAATTAGAATCTCAAAATCTAAACTATAAGGGCATAAGTGAGCTAGATACATATACTTTTTCCTAATGTCTCTTATTCACAAATATGTGAATGAAGGAATGGAAGAAGAGCATGTGTTGTATGTGGGGGGTGGTCAGGGGGAGAGAGAGAGAGAAAGTTTGAGAATTGAGGAGGAGGGCAGACCTACCTTAGAAATTCAATACCTTGTCCAGAGAGAGAGAAAAAAAAATTGAAAATTGAGGGGGAAGGGAGACCTACCTAGAAATTCAATACCTTGTCCCACACTGGAAGCTCCTCATACAACTTGTTAGTTCTGCCAGGAACCACCATGGACAGTTCCCATGGCAAGCCTTGCTGCAGAGGGAATTACCATGTTTCTGGGGCAAGTACATTGTGCACAACCCATTAACTCCATGCAAAAGTGACCATATTTCTAATTGTTGAAAGGTGTGAAGTTCTAGGATAAACGCTAGATTTATCATTTTTTCAAATAAAAGGAACATTTGAGTCATGGAATGCCACTTGCAGTTTCTAATAATACAAATATACTTGGAATAAAAACAAGTATCTTCAATAAATAATCTTTATCTTCAATAAATAAGCATTTTAGTGAAATTACAGAGCTTCGACAGCCTAATACAGATACTTCTGTATCATCAGATATCAGAGAAATGCCTAAAAGGTGATCTTGACAAGGCAGAGAAGAATTAAAAGACCTTTGCCAGTGATCCTGTCTTGGCTGTATCCACCAGAACGAAGACATAAGATTCAGCTCTCAAACACTAATCCAAGCTTGTAGAGCTGGCATGACTTAGTCTAGCAAAGTTAGTGGTCTTCTGAGTCAAGCATACTGAGTGTGAATCCTATTTCTGCCACTCACCAACCATGTGACCTTGAACAAATTAATCTCTCTGAGCATTGATTTTCTCATCTGTAAAATAAGAATAACAGCTCTTATTATTATGGCTGTGGTGGAGATTAAATGAGATAATATTCCTGGCACATGATAAGTCCTTATTAAGGCAAAACTATCATCAATCAATCAATCAGCAGCAGCTTCATCTTCATCATCATGAGCCAATCTATAGAAGTAACTAGGGAGCTACAAAGGTAGCTCAATCATAAAACATTCTGCTGGCTGATGGAGGTAATGTTCGTTTTCACAAATATATTTATAATATCACTACATATCCTAGATTTCTGATTTTTAAAACATCATGATTATATTAATTGACTAGTGATTGATTTAATGCCTTATTTTAAAGGGTTTAGAAAATATGGGTGTTACAGTCGTGATTGTTTTTCTTATTAAACTCAGCAGCAATCATAGTACCACAAAAATGAGTGTCTTCATAATTGAACTATTTCCATTCTCACTGAGAAGTGTCTGAAATTTGTGGTTTTATTAACTGAAATGAGTCTTCATCCTCATGCAGAAAGAAAAAGCACCTGCTCCTAATAATAATGCCATGGAAAACATCACAAAAATCAGATATTTTGTATTTCCTCCTTGGATAAATTTGCAAAAAACCTCATAAATGTGTAGAGTTCTCTTGAGGGACAAACTTAAATCCATCCAAAAAGTGTTGCCTTCTGAACTTAATTACTACCAAATTATTTTATTTGCATAATCCGATTGTTACTGGGTGAAACACAATTTGTAGGATGAAGTTTTTCAGAAAGGCATAATGGGGAAAAATTAATTATAGTGCTCTAGAGTTCACCCAAAAGCACAGAAAATACACATTAATAAATGACTTTGTGTGGATATCTAGAGCTCATAGAGGTATGGCTATTTCTCTCCCTGAGATAGGAATGACTTTTTCCCAGGTACTTTGGAAGCCATGGTAGCTTTGATAGCCATATTACTGAAATACAGCCCAAAAGTAGACAGGCACTTCAGGCTTGCCACTTCATTTCACTGAAATGCCATTCTACATCAGGTCTCTGTATGGTCATTTCACTCAGAGTTTATTAATCTAAAATTTGCTTTCTCACTTGAAGAGATGAAAATTAGAGATGCTTTCCTCATGAGCTACCCTCTCTTACTATGAAATCCCAAGAATGTGCTGTTCATAAATGAACCATACATGAAAGAGGAACTATAGTTAGAAAACAAAAATATGAAGGCATGCCCAAAGAAAGGCAAACTTCAGGAACTGTAAATTTATCATTTTTAAAACAAATAAATCAATATTGGCAAGAATGCTGAGAAACAGATCCTCTTATCCATTGTGGGTAAAACTATAAACTTAATATTAAATTTTTGAAGGTTGGTACTGTGTTTTCAAAACTAAGAATCTGGAAATCTTATCAAAGGCAGGTAAAGACCATGGGGTCTAGAGTTGGAGGCCTGTCTTTAAATCCCTATCCATTACCTGCCAGGTGACTCTGGACAGCTTTTTCAACTTCTCTGAACCTCAGAATCCTCATTTATAAATATTGGGATAATAATATCATCAACTCCTTAGGGCTGTTGTGAAAATCAGTTGAGATAATATCTGCAAAGTATGTATCACAGAGCATGTTAATTTTCTATTGCTACATAGCACACAAACACCACAACTTTAGCAGCCTAAAACAATATACATTTCTTATCTCACAGCATCTATGGGTTGGGAGTCCGAACATGGGCCACTGAAAAACATGAAACAAATGGCCATCATTTAAGAAATGCAAACTCAATGTGGGTGAAGCATACTGTGTAGTGCAAGAGAGTAATTGAACTATAAAACCAATAGAAGCAGATCAGAATTCTTCTGGCTCCCTACTGATGCTTTCAGACCACAAAACCCATACTATTATGGGAGAGTTGACCTGAGTATAATGATAACAGAAGTAGTAAGTGTTAGGCAGGAATCTAGACCCAACATGGCAGCGTTATCCGGTGTAGCAGGCCTTTTGTTAAAGACTCCCTTCACCCTTCACACCCGCAGACTTGCATACGTCAGAGGTTCCAGCTGGGCAGCCACACTCCCCCATGACCTGCAGCTCACCTGCATTCCACAAGTTTGTAAACAGCAGTTTCAGTTAACAGTTTCCAAAGACCCCTTCCCCGTGACCCTTACTCAACTCCTGCCCTAGTAGTTTCAAGAACCCCCGGCCCTGTTTGCACAACCAGCTTCCCTACCTCTCAGGCTATAAGAAGCCCCTACCCTCCTCCCTCAGTGCGACTTCCTTGGCCCACACCTTTGGACTGAGGAACCTCGCCTGCGAGTCCTAATAAAGGCTATTCTTACTGCCATTTGCCTTGTGTCTTAGTTCCCGGTTCGGTTCCAGGCTCAGTTTACCTTTACATTTGGTGCTGAAACCCGGGAGGAGACCCCCTCCCCAGACCCCTGCTGGGTCGGGCAGGCTCTCCTCTCCCCAAGTCAGGACCTCCTTTCCGAGCCGGGAGCCATTTCACCAAATCCAAGACTCAATTCGATCACTGCTGGGTAAGTTTCCCCTCCGTCCCGAAGGCTCCCTCTGGGAGTCCCTGTCCGAAATGCGTGGCCACATCAGGGGCTCTCTCCAGTCAGCTGTGACCTTGGCACCGGGGACTAGGAGACGTCCAACCTCCCTGGGAGCCACTGTACCCCACACTCCACGTGGCAGTGGGAGGACACTCCCATTGCCTCCCAACTGCCTGCCTTGAGACCATGAGAACTACCTAGTCCAAACCAAACCAAAAATCTCCTCTGGGGTGCCTCTTGGCGAATCTCCAGACTTTAAGTCTCAGCTAAGACATTTTCTTCTGCACAATAGCATGGCCACAATATAAATTGGATAATCAGTCTCAGTGGCCTGCAGAAGGCACTCTAGACTTTAACATTCTCACAGATCTGACCAACTTCTGCAAGAGACTAGGCAAATGGTCCAAGATACCCTATGTTCAGGCCTTTTGGGACTTGCCTTCTCGCCCAGATCTCTGTGCTCAATGCTCGTTAGCTCAGGTCCTACTCGCAAAGTCTCTTCCCTCGAGCAAGGAGAGGGATGATTCCTCCTCTTTTTCTGAGCCTCCTGACACCATATCCTGGCCACCCCTCCGGTCTCCCGCCCACCCCTCCGATCTCCCGCCCAACCTCCTCCTTACCCTGACCCACCATTATCCCCGTCCTCGTCAATGCCTCCCCACCCCTCCCCCTCTCCTGTGCCTTTACCAAACCTGACAGATTCTGTCTCCCCTACCTCCACCTCCTCCTCTTCCTCGCCTGTCTCAGCCCATACTCGGTCCAGGACCGACCTCCTGTGTCCCTTACGAGAGGTGGCAGGTGCCGAAGGAGTAGTCCGGGTCCATGTGCTGTCTTCATTGGCAGACTTGTCTAAGGTTGAGGAGCGTGCAGGCTCCTTTTCGGCCAATCCTACTCGCTATATCAAAGAGTTTAGATATCTATGCCAGGCATATGATCTTACCTGGCACAACCTTCATGTCGTTATGACCTCAACCCTGTCTCCTGAGGAGCAGGAACGCATGCTAGTGGCAGCCAGGCAGCATGCTAACCAGGTTCATTTAACTGACCCTGCCATGCCAGTCGGCACCAAGGCAGTGCCCTCAGCTGAGCCTGACTGGGACTACCAGGTAGGGCAGGCAGGCTGCCGTCACCGAGACATGATGGTTCAGTGCCTTCTTGCCGGCATGCAGGCAGCCTCTAACAAATCAGTCAACTTTAACAAACTAAAGGAGGTAGTCCAAGGTGCAGATGAAAATCCTGCTGTTTTTCTTAACCGGCTGACTGAGGCACTTATCAGTACACCCACCTTGACCCTGCCTCCCCTGCAGGGGGGACCATCTTGGCCTCATATTTCATTTCTCAGTCAGCCCCCGATATCCAAAAAAAGTTTAAAAAGGCAGAGGAGGGCCCTCAAACTCCCATCCAGGATTTAGTTAAACTGGCCTTCAAGGTCTACAACTCCAGGGAAGAAGCAGCTGAGGCCCAACAACAGGCCAGGCTAAAACAGAAGGTACAACTCCAAGCCCAGGCCTTGGTAGCAGCCCTGAGGCTGGCCGGCTCCAGGAGCTCCGAGAAAGGAGGTACTACCCGAGCGCCACCTGGTGCCTGCTTCAAGTGCGGCAATGACGGCCACTGGGCCAGGCAGTGCCCCAACCCAAAGGAGCCAACCCGCCCCTGTCCGAACTGTCAGCAGATGGGCCACTGGAAGTCAGACTGCCCCGACCTAAGGATGGTCGCTGCACCTCCACGTGACGACCCTCCTCCAGGTATTGGAGGCGCCTTCCAGCTCCTCGACACTGACGAAGATTGAAGAGGCCCAGACTCGGGGACCCCTCTCACTCTTGCCAAGCCCAGGGTTGTGCTCCAGGTAGCAGGTAAGTCCATATCCTTCCTTATGGACACGGAGGCTGCCTACTCTGTTTTGCCTTCCTTCAGTGGCCCCAGCCACCCCTCCACTGTCACAGTCATGGGAATTGATGGAACTCCCTCCACCTACCGCCAGACTCCTCCTCTGTCTTGCCGCCTGGGTGGCTCCCTCTTCTTGCACTCATTTCTTATCGTTCCTTTGTGCCCAGTCTCCTTGTTAGGACAAGATCTCCTCTCCAAGCTAGGGGCCTCAGTTCACTTCCAACCCAACCCCTCCCCACACCTCGCATTCCTCTTCCCCCTTCTCTCACCAGACAAACCCCACCAGGCTGACCCCCCACTCCCGTTTCCAGTCCCCATTAACCCTAAGGTGTGGGACACCTCCATCCCGATCATTGCCCAGCACCACACTCTGGTCCGCATCCGGCTAAAAGACCCTTCCAAGTTTCCCTCTAGACCCCAGTTTCCTATCTCCCTTGAACATCGACAGGGATTAAAACCTATCATTACACACCTGCTCCAACAGCACATTCTAGTTCCCGCCAACTCACCATGCAATACTCCTATCCTGCCTGTACGGAAAAGCTCTGGGGCCTATCGTCTCATGCAGGACCTACGCCTCATCAATGAGGCAGTAGTCCTTACCTTTCCAGTTGTTCCTAATCCGTATACACTCCTCTTGCGCATTCCCCCTGACACCACCCATTTCACTGTCCTTAACCTGAAGGATGCCTTCTTTACCATCCCTCTACACCCAGACTGCCACTTTCTGTTTGCTTTTACATTGGAAGATCCAGACACTCATATTTTCTTCCCAGCTGACTTGGACTGTTTTGCCTCAAAGGTTCCGTGATAGCCCCCATTTTTTTGGACAGGCACTGGCACAGGATGTTGTCCTCTGTCCCCTGACCCACAGCACACTATTGCAGTATGTCGATGACTTATTACTATGTAGTCCTTCCTAGGAGTGCTCCCTTGCAGATACTGCTACACTTTTAAATTTTCTAGGTGACCAAGGTTATCAGGTTACCCTGGCTAAGGCTCAACTTTGCAGCCCTTCTGTCACCTACCTAGGCATACTCCTCACACCCACTACAAAAAGCCTCACAGCAGATAGAATAAGCCCCCACTGCTTGCAGTACCCTTACCCAGCCCTTTTAACTCCTCTAACCTAACCCCCTCCTTTCCCCTTCCTGGCCGAACACGACATCAATGAGTCAGGACTAGTAGAAACCAATCTCCTCACTCTAGAAAAGATTCGGGAAAGACTCCACCAGAAAAACCTCGGATCAAGGCCCTCACTTAGGTGGTGGCAGTCGTCTGTGGCCGGTTAAGTCCTACCCTTCCTAAGCCCCTTACTAATCATTGGCTTCTTGCTACTCATAGCTCCCTGTGTCCTCCACTTCATCCAGCACCACATGAAAGAAGTCTCCCAGGTCACTTTCAATCAGATGCTGCTCCACCCCTATACCCGAGTTCTGACCTCCAAAGAACCCCACGACGACCCATACCAGCAGGAAGCAGCCAGATGAACACGTTGCCCCATTTTCTTATTAGAAAGGGGTCGGAATGTTAGGCAGGAATCTAGACCCAACATGGCAGCCCTACCCGGCGTAGCAGGCCTTTTGTTAAAGACTCCCTTCACCCTTGTACACACCCGCAGACTTGCATACGTCAGAGGTTCCAGCTGGGCAGCCACACTCCCCCATGACCTGCAGCTCACCTGCATTCCACAAGTTCGTAAACAGCAGTTTCGGTTAACAGTTTCCAAAGACCCCTTCCTCGTGACCCTTACTCAACTCCTGCCCTAGTAGTTTCAAGACCCCCCAGGCCCTGTTTGCACAACCAGCTTCCCTACCTCTCAGGCTATAAGAAGCCCCTACCCTCCTCCCTCAGCGCAACTTCCTCGGCCCGCACCTTTGGACCGAGGAACCTCGCCCGCGAGTCCTAATAAAGGCTATTCTTACTGCCATTTGCCTTGTGTCTTAGTTCCCGGTTTGGCTCCAGCCTCAGTTTACCTTTACAGTAAGCTTAGAAGCAATAGTAGTATAAAACAGCTTTTTTCAAGCTACACTCATTTGGCCATACCTGCCTCCTCCTCTCCTTACCTCTGGCATCTGATCTCTTTATTCCATCCCTCATTCCTTGAGGATAATGTGAGGTACCAAAGTTCTGCCCTCCAATTTCTGTACCATTATTATCTTTCATTCCATCAAGGTCTAAGGAAACTACTATCCAATATTCTGGCTTTACAAATCCTTTGACTCTCACAACCCATTGCAGCCATCCTTTACCGATGGCCAAGCTCTCGATTTTGATAGCATCTCAGAAATCTTAGATTCCATCTTCCCCCTGAGCACAGTGTTTGATCCTCTCTACTCTCTCAAATTTTCACTTCCATTTCAACCTTCTCCCTCAGAAGGGCTTCCAGAGCCTGGAACTATTTTGTCTCCCATTGCATCAGATACCCTCTATATCCGTATCTCTTTTTTTTTTTAATGAGAGAGAATCTCACTCTGTTGGCCAGGCTGGAGTGCAGTGGCACAATCTCAGCTCACTGCAACCTCTGCCTCTCGGGTTCAAGCAGTTCTCCTGCCTCAGCCTCCCAAGTAGCTAGGATTACAAGAACACAACACCACGCCTGGCTGCTTTTAGTATTTTCAGTAGAGATGGGTTTTTGCTATGTTGACCAGGCTGCTCTTGAACTCCTGACCTCAAGTGATCTACCCTCCTTGGCCTCACAAAGTGCTAGGATTATAGCTGTGAGCCACTGTGTTTGGCCCTATATCCATATCTTTCCCAATGCAGCCAGATCCAATGGCCCATCCCTTCAAACACTCTCTTATCTCTTGAATTTATTTTATTTTTACTTTAATATAATTACAAAATATGTATATGTGTGCTGGTTATTCTCCATTATTTCCTCCACCCCACTTCCAATCCCCACTCTTCTCTGTCCTGCTCTTGCCCTGGGAGGCTAACCCCTGTGGATCGCACAGTTCAAGTTCCCGTGCTACATGGCTTCTGGTTGGATTCAATCAATGGGAAGCAGTAAGATATTAGTAGGAGGGAGGAAAAACAGGTCAGGGTGGCACTTACTGCTGTAAACCAGCTCTGACACTCCAGCTCTGACAATGTGACTCAAAGAGGAAAAACATGAAACTCCATTTATACCCTTCTCCCTTCTCCTCTATAAAACGAAAGCCTTAAGTCACTAGCATGGGGCAGCAAATTCTGTCACCCCAGGGAACAAATGAAGATCTACTGCAGCTGGGGAAAGAATAAAAGAAAAAAGGGTGAAAAGGGGAAAGAAGTAGTACAAGAAAAAAGGTAACAGTCCTGGCCCAGAATACTGTACCAGCACAATTAAAGGCCCCCTCCACTGGAGGGGAACAGAAAACTCCCTCCACACAAGATCTGCTGCAAGTACAAAACAGAGTTTGGCTTCCATGGAGAGGAGGAGCAGGATGACTGAGATGCCACACTAAAACCCTGTTGCAGAAGATGTAAGACTCAGACTAGATCAGGATAACAGAAAAAAATATCCTGACCTCCACCACCAGACTTAGCAAGTACCAAGTAAAAAGCAACAATAGACTACCTCTAGGGAAGGGGCAAGAGCATGGAGAGAGACCCCTCTACAGAATGGTGCACAAGGAAAGCAGAAAGCGAAAATGAAAGCAGGAACATTGAGGAAAACTCTCTGGTACCACAGTCCTCATTCTAACAAAGTTAACACCAGAAGAATGTGAAGTTAGTGGTATACAAACATAACCATAACAACAACAGAATCCAAATCTAGCTCAACTCCTGACTCGATGGACTCAGCATCTGTCATCTACCATTACCAGCACACATATACACTAATGGTCTCGCAGAAGAAATTGTGTGCCCATTTCCAGGCACAAATACTGTATATCTCATGCTTTGCTATGCTATATGCAATGGACAGCATTTTACTAAAAATTATAAGACACTCATACAAAAGCAAGGGAAAAACCCACTCCCAAAAGACAAAGCAATCAACAGTACAAAACTAAGAGATGACCTAGGTGTTTGAACAATCTGACAGGAAATAATTACTATGATTAATATCTTAAAGATTATAGTGGAAAGGATGGAAAACACATAAGAACAAAAGGAAAATTTCAGCAGAGAGAAAAATCCAATATAAATGCTTAGAAGATTAAACACATATAATAACAGAGATGAAGCATGCCTTCAATGTTATAATTAGTAGAACTGATGCAGTTGAGGAAAGAAAAAGTGAACTTTAATGGTAAGTCAATTACAATGATCTAAACTGAAATATAAAGAATAAAAAGAATAAAACAAACAGAACAGAGCATCCAAACACAGTGGGACAATTCATGATGTAACATACATGCAATTAAAAATCCAAGAGAGGAGAAAGAGAATGTGGTGGAGGAAGAATTTGAAGAGAGTGTGGTTGAGAATTTTTCAAAAATAATGAAATACATCAAACTATAGATCCAAAAATCTTAGAGAGCCCCAAGTAAGATAGAAACCCCCCATAAAAAGCACATAGACACATCATATTTAAACTTCAATATGTAAACCAAAGAAAAAGAGAAAGTCCTGAAGGCAGCTAGAGGAAAAGAACATGTTGCATCCAGAGAAACAAAGGTAAGAATTACAAAGACTTCTTGTCAGAAACTATACAAGCCCAAAGACAATGGAAAGAGATCTTTAAAGTGCTGAGGGTGGGAATGGGAAGGGGTGGGGAAGTTCAATCCAGATTTCTACACTTAGCAAAAATGTTTTAAAAATGAAAGTAAAATTAAGACTTTTTTAAATAAACAAAATCTGTTCTGAACAATAAGGGTTCAAAAATAGGAAACAATCCTTGCCCTTAAAAGAATCATGGGGTCTAATCAGGAAGATATGCTCATAAAAAGAATTGCGATATAATGTTATAAGCGAAGGAAAGATAACCACTTTGATGTGAATGACATCTGTGTCTGTGAGATGTCCAGTGAGTAAATGGAAATCGGGGTCTGGATTTCAGGAGAAAGGAAGGGGATCTAGGAGTCACTGATATATGGTTAGCAGTGTTTCAGAAAACATTGAAATCACACTGGAAGAGTCTGTCGTGACAGAAGAGATAGGAGGCGGTTCCAAGATGGAGCTGGAGAACACCAAGACTAAAAGACACAGAGAACGAGAACTGTGCTGGGCTCCAGGTTCATCTGCTTTCTTAAACTGACCATGAGCCAAGAAACAAGTGGAAGAGGCCAGATGAAAGGGAAAAGAAGAGCTAACACCATTTGAGCTCTTAGTAATGCCAGGTATTGCTCTCAGCACTTTTCATTCTTATTCTTATCAATTTATTTTATTTAATTCTCACAGCAGCCCCACCAGTCAGATGCTTTATCCCATTTAACAAATGTGAAAACTGAGGCACAGAGGTTAAAAAATTCCCTTATGGTCACATAGTAAGTGGTAGAGCTGGGATTCTGATATGGTTTGGCTGGGTCCACACCCAAATCTCATCTTGAATTATAGTTCCCATAATCCCCACATGTCGTGGGAGGAACCCAGTGGGAGGTCATTGAATCATGAGGGCAGTTACCCTCATGCTGTTCTCATGATAGTGAGTTCTCATGAGATCTGATGGTCTTATAAGGGGCTTTTCCCCCTTTGCTCAACACTCATTCTCTCTCCTGCCACCTATGAGGAGGTGCCTTCTGTCATGATTGTAAGTTTCTTGAGGCCCCCCCAGCCACGCAGAACTATGAGTCAATTAAACCTCTTTTCTTTGTAAATTACCAAGTCTAGGGTATTTCTTCATAGCAATGTGAGAATGGACTAATACAGATCCCAAGCCAGATGTTTAACCCACACCCCTTGTTCTTCCCACTGTGCTATACAACCTCCAAAGGTGATAGGAAGGAAGCACTGCTATACTCATAGCCACACAACCCTCAGTCACAATGGAAGCCTAAAACCTACAGGGGAAGTAGATCCTCCAGCTTTTTCCAAGACACTGACAGAGGTTCCTGATGAAGGATATCTGGCATTGACTTTCCATGAGATACAGGGACTCATATACCCTGAAGGTGTCCAATCCAGACCTTGGCTCCATATTTTGTTTCCTTCTGAATGGCAATGCTGGCCCTAAGGTCATATTTCCTCATTCAACAGAAGCCTGCTGCATATCTGTGGAACTCCTCCTAACAAAACAGGATAAGTAACCCAACCCTAGGAAGATGGGATTAATCACAGAATTTTTAAAAAATAATATAAGGTACTTCTTTAGTCATGAACATAATTTCTATTAGTCTGGGAGAGTAGAACATGGCTCTAAAATGCTAGTTCTGCAAAGCCAGGGAAAAGACTTTATAAACGGAAACAGTGCATTGTAATAAATGAATGATCTGTTTGCTGGCATGAGGGACAGTCTTCTCAGCAATGCTCTATCCCAAGGATATTTTTCCCGACAAAGATGGTGGAATCATTGTACTGAGAGTGTAAGACTAAAGAATAAACAGAGCTTTGTCTTGTGCTTTGGTTTTATTTTAACTACTATACAATGGGGGAAAGAGAACTGGTATTTCACATACCAGAAACTAGAATGGAATTTTTAGAGTGTTAGAACAGGGAGTTTAGCTTTTGGTAGAAACAGAATTTAAAACTAAGGCTTATTTTAAGTTATATCTAAATTGACTAAAAAATACAGTTTATAAACCATTATTACCTTCTATACTAAGTCATGTTTTATGACTTCCCATAATTGTCTAAAACATATTCCATGGTTCTTGAAGGGCACAAATACATGGTAAGTTTACCTGTCACGTGGGCAAAAATGGCAAAGACCTTTACCACCAAGGATAGCAAGGCCAAGTTGATTTGTGACCTTGTCTCCATATGATTAATTAGTAAATATTTAGCTCTTGAATGGCAAAAATATACTAAACTCTGTAGCTTTTCCTATGAGCAGATAGAAAAGAAAACAATTTACAAACAGCATTGGAATTAATGGTTTCAGTGTCTCCTTGAGAACAAAGGAAGACTCACATCTCTGTTTCCTGTTTTTCTTTCTCAGAGAGGAAATTTGTATTACTCTATTTCCAGAGAAGAACATACCAACAGACTGATGGGGAAAGGTAATGAAAATAAACTGTAGGAATAGGACCAGAAGAGTAGAAATAAGAATGCAGAGTCCTAGGCTGTAGGTCTGTGTGGCCTGGGACTCCAGGCTCCCAGGTGATGCTTATAGTGCTGGTCTGAGGACCACACTCAGGACAGCAAGGGCACAGGAAGCATCCCTGCAAGTACACCCCGAGACATTGACTCTGGGTGGCTGCAGCCATGAGCTGGTCACCTTCAGCCTCTGCAGCTTCCCGTGGGGCTCCAAATCTTGCCAGTTTGTCACAGTGTGTAACAAAACTATGTAACAAAAGTGTGTAACAAAAGTATCTTCTCAGTGTGCCCTGATGGGTACAAGGTTGGGAAATACTGCTTTAGAGGTCTGGAGGTGAAGATTTGGCTTTCAGGAGCAGGGGCCTAAGAAAAAGTCCTTAGAGATCATGCAGAGGGCAAAACGTGGAAGAAAATTTGAGTAAAAACAAGCTCAACATGGGAGTGCTCTGAGGCCAAGAGAAGGCCAGGCCAGAGTAGCTACATATGAGTGCACTGGAGCATGCTGGCAAACACTCAGGCCTTAAGAGACATTCCAATTTAAAATTAAAATTAAATTAAATACAATATAAAAAGAGATATTCAGGACTCAGAGAGCTAAAGACCAATATGAGATTTTACAATAAACATAGGCCAGGGCCAGAAGGATGGAATTTGGAAAAAGTGGGCTAGAATCAGATTTGGGATTAGCCATTCCTGGAAGGGTTTGCCAAAATCTTGAGAAGGAATTGGAATTTAAGCAAGAACGCATTTGTCATTATATTAGATGATGGACATGCATGTGACTGCTCCTTTTTTTTTTAATAGACTTTATATCATTCATCCATAGTTATATTGCTGTTCTCAGCTCTTTCATTTTGTTTCCCATGATTGGAGCATTAAGGAATGTCTTCAGATATTGTAAACGAGTCCTGGGTGGTGAACCCTGGACATACTCAGTCAAGCATCTGGTCTTAATGCCTTATATAAGGACTTTCCTTAACTAAGTTAGTCCCATATCCAGTACTTACAAGAGATCTCAGCGCCTGATTGCTTGCAGCAAAGAAACTCTGTGGCTAAGTCCTCCTGTCAGCCTTTCGCCAAAGTCCTGTACCAAACAGGACCTTTGTCAATCCACTGGTTCCCACACTGAAGACGGTGGCCGTGAGCTACACTCTGTCTTCATCATGTTAGTGTCATAACGTCATTCCCTGGAGAACTTTGTCTTCACTCTCCCAGCAACATTAGCTGGGCCTTTTCCAGGGGTTCAAGCTTATCTTCTTTCCTTTCCTGGAATGCTCCTTGAATGCTTGTAACTCTTTGACTTAAAGAAGTCTCAATATACGAATTAAACCTATTTGCTGTTTGTTCCAATATGGTGAATAGTTCAGACATGTAAGGTTGAGTCCATTCAGTCCAACCCACTTGATACCTCAGAGTTTCTCCTTTCTTCCTTGTGTGTTAAACAGGCACAAATTGAGTTGTAATCAAAGTGTAACTTGATTTTTATCACCCACTGACATGTTAAAATCAAATCCCTGCCCTTGGATGAAAACTTGGTAGGTGCCATGGCCTCTTCTGTTCTTTCTTGGGTTGTAGACTCTCCTGGGGCCCATAAATTACAAAACAGTTCAACTGAGTAATTTGAATGTTCAGTCCAAGACATTAGTCAAAACTTCGAATTTGATTTAGTGTTAAATATACCAAATATACTCTCCTTCTCCAGTTCAAATTTTCTTGCAGTGGCAAAAAGTGATGTGATTGGTTTTGTCTCATGACCATTGCTTACAGTTGTGCAAGTTGGGCTCTAGGCAACTCCAGGGAAGTGGGAAAGGGCCCACCATTCCTACTCAGGCCTTTTCCTGTGTGCACAAAGATGCTGTTTGGTGGGACACTTCTTGGCTTCTTCCCCTTCACTCCCCCTGCTCTGGCTTGCCAGGTAAGGGACAGGAAATAGCTTCTCCAAACTGGTGCCCCTCTCAGTTACAGTTACACTCTCTGCTCTAGTCAGAGTTTAAGGCTGGCATTCTTTTGTAGGCTCTTCTGAAGATCTGGGGGGAATTCTCCTGCAGGCCAATCCAGCTGCGATTCAGTCATGGGAGCGACACCAGCTTTCCCCTGTCTGGCAGCTTCCAGTCCCCCCCAGCTCTCCTTTCCTGGGAATTTACCCACACCTACTTGCACTGTTGGAATTCCCTTCTCTCTGGTGAAGACCCTCTTGGTTAGGACTCAGGCAGGTCCAGGCCAGCTCTGTCTCTGGTATGTGGGAATTGCTGCAAGTCCACCCCAGCACAACCTGTTGCCACCACCTGTGAGTTCTTGCGGTTGTGAGCACAGGTCACCTGTGTTCTCAGCTGCAGGGAGCACATGTCAGCCCTCCAGGGGGTCCCGCGGCAGTCCCTCTCAGCAGACTTGAAATGGGGGTAGCCCTCACCTCTCGCCAGAGGGGAGTGGGGCTTACAACCAGATGGCATTTCTCTCCAAAGAAATTCATTTATGCTGTGTCCTTGTTTCATTCCAACCCTCCTCTATTTCCTTAATCTGGCTAAAGGGCTGAACAATATGGAAGAGTTCCACACAATTTCCTATGTAAATGAAGGAATCAGTCTTACACTCGTTTTGGTGCCTGTTGGTTATTGTATTGGGGCATCTTGAAATTAAACCTCAATTATATCCATTTTAGAGCCACTCCACTCTTCTTCTCCTAGTATTAACAAAGCATTAAGAGTAAACTTTCAGGGAAAACCACAATTCTCCTTTCCGACTCAACGGGAAAGACAATAGCAGAGCTCATGGGGTAATAACCTCTGTCCAGCCCTGGGCAGCCAAGATGAAGGTCTACTTGGAGTTCTCTCAGGCATAAGCTCCACGAGAGCCAGGCATGGGTGCATGCTCTAGTGATCCAGGGAAGTTTGAACTTGAGAGTGATGACCTAGAGTATCTGGTAGAATAAACTTCTAAGCAGCAAAGTATTCAAGATGTGACCTGGCTGCTTCTAATAGCCTACATTCAGATGTGGGAGCAAATAAATAACTTAAAGTTGGAATTTATATTTAAAAGGGAAGCAGACAGAAAGTAGAGGTATGGAAAATTTGCAGCCTGGACATGTGGTAGAAAAGAAAAGCCTGTTTTCAGGGGAGGAATCCAAGCAGGCTGTGGAGCAACCACTTGCTAGAGAGATTTGCATAACTAAGAAAGAGCCAGGTGCTGATAGCCAAGACAATGGGAAAAAAAGGCCTTGAAGGTATTTTGGAGATCTCAGAGGCAGCCCCTCCCATCACAGGTCCAAAGGCCTAGGAGAGAATGGTTTTGGGGACCAGGCCCAGGGCCTGCTGCTCCGGGCAGCCTCAGGACACAATAAATCCAAATCTTTGCTAAGGCATAAGAAGGGTGACCTTTGCTCCATTTCCCAATAAGATCTTCATTTCCATCTGAGACCTCAGCAGCCTGGACTTCACTGTCCATATTGCTATCAGCACTTTGGTCACAATGAATTAACCAGTCTGTAAGAAATCCCAAACTTTCCCTCATATTCCTGTCTTCTTCTGAGCCCTCCAAACCCTTCTAACTTCTGCCTCTTACCCAGTTCTAAAGTTGCTTCTACATTTTCAGGTATCTTTATAGCAATGCCCCACTCCCAGTACCAGCTTTTTATGTTAGGCCATTCTTGTGTTGCTATAAAGAAATACCTGAGACTCGCTAATTTATTTTAAAAAGAGATTTATTTGGTTCACAGTTCTACAGGCTGTACAGGGAGCATGGTGCTGATACTTGCTCAGCTTCTGAGAAGGCCTCTGGGAGCTTTTACTTACAGCAGAAGGCAAAGCAGGAGCTTGCACATCACACGGTGGGAGCAAGAACAAGAGAGAGTTGGGGCCAGCTCTCATGAGAACTCACTCACTATCAGGAGGACAGCACCAAGCCATGAGAGATCTGCCCCATGACCCAAACACCTCCCGCTAGGTCCCACCTCCAACACTAGGGATTACAATTCAACATGAGATTTAGCAAGGACATACAGTCAAACTATATCACCAACTGTGAGTAAAACTCATATTTGAGGAGGTTCAGAGGGTAAGGAGAAGGGAAAGGCACAGAGACTGGATATGGCCTATAATTTCTTCATTTTAACCTCATTTTACCCATGGCTAGCCTGAGGCTGAGAGATTGATTGATTGATCGAGAAAGGGTCTTACTCTCACTCAGGCTGGAGTGCAGTGGTGCAACCATGGCTCACTGCAGCCTTGACCTCCTAGGCCCAAGCAATCCTCCTATCTCAGCCTTCTGAGTAGGTGGGACCACAGGTGTATACCACCACATCTGTTCATTTTAATTTTTTTTGTAGAGACAGGGTCTCCCTATGTTGCCTAGGCTGATTTTGAACTCCTGGGCTCAAGTGATCCTCCTGCCTTGGCCTCCAAAAGTGCTGAGATTATAGGCTTGAACTACCACGACCAGCTGAGAACAAGTTTTAAAAGCCAAGTTATTAAGAAGGATTTAAAGTTAAAGCCGATTACCTAGTTCTAGTTCTAGTTACTGCTCTATATTGGACTTGGGCAAGGTTCTTGACTTTTTGGGACCTCAGTCTCCTTCTCTTATAAAATAAGCACGTGGTAGCACCCTGAGAGTAACAGCTTTCAGGATAGCCTGGGCTGACCACAGGATTAAAACCCACCAAGACTAACCCAATCACAAACTGGGATTTGATGCATCTCTTCTCTCTCCCAGCACTCTTCCCTTTCTACACTCAACTCAGATCCAGACTCTCGTCTACACTGCAGCTCCTTCAAACCACAGATCAATATATATTCCCATTTTATAGATAAGAAAATTGAGGTTCAGAGGGGCTTAAGTAACTCATTCAAGGTCACATGGCCAATAAATCATAGAACTGAGATTCTTCTGACTGAAGTATTTCATCTTTCTGCTTTGCCACTCTTTGTAACTCCCGACCTCGTACTTTTTTCCACACACCATACGCTTTGAATCCTAGTCTCAGCCTAGCATACCTGACAATACCTCCATTTGAGCCTGTGCCCCTCCTTTCATGCCCTTCTCAGTTACGAAACACTAAAGCCAGGAAGGGGGCATTTCTTATCCTGCCTGCGTCTTCCCACTCTTGCCACCTGGCATGATGAGCACAGGGTCTCACCATCTTCAGCTGGGCTGTTTTGTGAAAGGTGTAAGCTACAGGATAGAATAAGCTCTGTAATTTATTCCTGTCACAGAAAACTTGAATATTAGCTAGATCACAACAGGAAACCAGCCATTCAAGAGTAATACAATCAAACATTTTGTTCAGTACAAACATACCTGCAGAAGGGAAAACAATTCCAGCTGTCTTCCAATCTGGAGAAGCCAGAGTTTCTTGTATTCCAGGCATGAGTACCTGATGTACTGTCTCCAGGACAAAAAGGTTTTGATTTGAACATCAAGCATTTCTAATTTGGTTTCAGTTAAAAGGCAGTAGCACTCCTCCCTAGGAAAGAAGGGTGCTGGGGCATTGTCCCAAATTGAAAAGCAGGCAGGGCACCCCAATGGCAGAGCCCAGGAATGCCTTGGACACCTTCTTCTGTGACCTCACCACTGTCAGGGGATGAGGCCACCAGGAAGGCATCTGACTACTCAGGACCACCTTATTCCATCTGCTGAAATATAGAAAAGCCATGCCAAATGAGGGCTGGGAAATGAATGTACATGAAGGATTCCAGCATTGCTGAGAAGTGGATATGAGTGTCCATGTACAGTTTTAAATGCTTTGTAAGGAATGTAATCAGAATAGGAGTATTGAAATCACCCTATGGGTGAGGGACACAAATGATAAGAAGAAATAATGAACTCACTTTGAATTGTTTTAAAAGGGCCAGGCATGGTAGCTCCAACCTGTAATCTCAGAACTTTGGGAGACCAAGGCAGGAGAATCACTTGAAGCCAGGAGTTCAAAACCAGCCTGGTCAACATAGTGAGACCCTGTCTCTACAAAATAAAAATTAAAAAATTAGCCGGCTGTGGTAGTAAACACCTGTAGTCTCAGCCACTTGGGAAGCTGAGGTGGGAGGACTGCTTGAGCCCAGAAGGTCAAGGATGCAATGAGCTATGATTGTGCCACTGCACTCCGGTCTAGGTGATAGAGTAAGACCCTGTCTCTAAATAAACAAACAAACAAATAGGGGCCAGGCACAGTGGCTCACACCTGTAATCCCAGCACTTTGGGAGTCTGAGGCAGGTGGATCACTTGAGGTCAGGAATCCTAGGCCAGCCTGGCCAACATGCTGAAATCTCATCTCTACTGAAAAAATAACAAAAATTAGCCAGGCTTGGTGGAGAGCACCTATAATCCCAGCTACTTGGGAGTATGAGTCAGGAGAATCACTTGAACCTGGGAGGCAGAGGTTGCAGTGAGCTGAGATTGAGCCACTGCACTCCAGCCTGGGCGACACAGCAAGACCATGTCTCAAGAAAAAAAAATAGGAGAGGTTGTTTCAATTAAGATGTTTTTCTTATACGTAATTGAAGCCATGAGTAAGAGTGGCTTAGGTAATTTTGTTTATTTACTGTTTTACAGAACAGGAAACGGGTGATAGGAGGTTTCAGGGCTGGTCCAGCCATGTAACAGTATATTCAAACCCCAAGTTTCTTTTTCCTTTTACCTCTTCCATTATTAGAATCAAGGCTTTTTGGTTCCTCCTTGTGTTTGTTGCCTCATGGTCACAAGATGGCTGCCATTGTTCCAAGGATCATATCCATACAGAACTGTTTGAAGGCAGGGTACAATAAGGCATGCCTGGCAGAGACACTCTTTTCACAAACCTCACCCTTAGCAAGGAGGAAAAAGTATTTCTCTACAAGACTCCAACAGACATTTCTTTGTTTCATTAACTAAACTGGGCCATTTGGTCATTTTGAGCTGCAAGGGAGTCTGGGAAGCCAAGTATGTGGTTTTCCCAACTTCTATCATTGGAAGTGGGTAAGGGCTTGGAATGACTTTGGTAGATAGCTAAGAGTATCTGATATGGAGATAAATAAATGTGTGGCCAAAAAAATAAAAATAAAAATTCTTCCCATTGGGCCAAAGAAAAGGTTTTAGAGTATATCTACAGTTTTAGTAAAAAGAAAGTTTCTAATATTGAAAAAAGGCCTGTGTATGTGTGCATATATATATAATATATATACATATGTACATATATGTATGTATATATGTGTGTGTGTATATATATACATGTGTGTGTATATGTATACCCACACACAGGGCAGCTTCAAAATTCTGTATTCTTCTAACCCAACTTACCCCAGGGAAAAATCGTGGACATGTACAAAGTCATAGATATGTGTGTGTGTATATATATATACACATATATGTACATGTACATGTAGACATATATGTGTGTATATACACACACACACACACACACACACACACACACACACACGCACTACTACTACATCATCCTGCTTTGCCAGGCACTGAGGTCAATTACAGAGTTGGTCTGGAGAAAAGAATGACCCTCTTTCCTTTGTGTTACCCTCTTTGTGCTTTGTACCCCAACAGACCAAGTTTTGTGAAACTACTCTTCAGTTCTACCTGGGAAGGTCTCTCAAATGCCATCCATGCTCCATTCAGAATCTTTGCCCCATCCCATCACTTAGGGTTCACCCCCCTCAGTTCTGTCTCCTTCCCCAGATTTGATTCTCTCTGAGGAGAACCTATGCATAGAAACTTTGGTTGAGCCACCATTGCAGTTTTCTCCACATACCCAACCATGCCCAAATCCATGGGTAGGGCCTAGTCTCAAACTGAGCTCTGTATTGCAAATAATAACCAGTTTGAATTCTATTCATTGCAAGGAGATGCTTTAAAGACAGAGGGGCAGCAAGTCTGCACCCTTAAGCTATCAATCCAGTTGAGGGGACAGCAGGATGAGATCTACTGGGACCAGGGGCTTTTCTGAGCAGTGACATACTGCGCTGCTAAAGTTATTTGACTTTGCCATTTGTAGAATGAAATACGAATTGTTCCTTATTAGGGCTTGTGATTTGTTAATTAGCCTTAAAAGAAAATGTTCATGATAACAGCGACAAATGATGTTAAACCTACACAGATAATTAAGGTAAACGGAATGTCAATTGCTCCTAATGCTGTCAGCAGAGTAAAGCTATCTTATTTGTTAAGGAAACATAAGAATATATTTCCCAGCCAACTACAATGCTAGATACTAAGAATACTTAGAAATTTATGCTAAAAATGTCCACAGCCAGTCTGCAAGATGGAACTGAAAACCTATACAATGAAGAAATTGTTAAAGGTGATGTATCAGGAAGCCATTAGCTTGGCCTTAGAAGACTTCTTAATTTTAAGGCCCCTCTAAGCTAATGGAAATGTTCCAACATAGAGTTGAAATTTTAGTACTAAATAGAAGCTTTGAGATAATAGCTTCAATTATTGAGTGCTTACTGTGTGCTGGGTGCTATTTGAAGTGCTCCACATATTTATATAACACAAGAAGTCCATACTACTGTTCTTCGCAGTTCACAGATCATGAACTCCAGGCACAAAGACAACTAATTTGTCAAAGTCACCCAGCCAGCAAGTGGAAAGCTAGGATTTGAACCCCAGCAGTTTGGCTGTAAAGCCTGTGCTCTTCCACATCTCACAGTGCAGAGTCCAACATCTCGAGGGACTGTCTATGGGTTGCCAGTGAGTTACCCGGGTCAAGATAGATGTAGGTTTCATAGGATGCAGCATCATCTCATGACCCCCTCTCTCCCAGGAAACCTGCTCTCCAGATCTGATTGTGCAAACACCCACATCTTGTCCTGACCAGAGATACTGCCCTCCTCACATTGAGAAGGGCGCCTCCACATACCCAGGGCCAAAGGACCTCACATGACCCATTCTGGGACAACAGACAGGCGCTAGTGCATCCTGCTCTATCTCCAGCTCTTCTCAGAATAGGCTGGAGGATTAGTGCTGTCTGACATTTCTGACCCTCCCCTCTCCACCCAACTGGTGGATTAGCAAATATCAAAGTCACAGGTATTCATGACTAGTCCAAGCCACCTGATACTTCGAAAAGGTGTGTGGTGTTGTCGGTTGTTTCATAACTGCTTGGGATCCGTTTATGGAAAGAGGCTCTTCCTCTTTCAGTTGGTACCAAAACAAGAGTTTCCCCTTGATATCATCCCCTAGACTTTCATCTTTGTACAGCCAGTCAGGGGAAAATTCCTCCAAGGGCTCCTACTATAATTTTGCCATCCTAAAGGGCCAGGGCTGAGCACATATATCTTCTGTGTCCGAAGGTATCTCTCCTGCCGGACACCAAGCTCCTCTGGAAACAGAATCTTCTGTCTTGAAAATCTGCATCCTCAGTTCCCTCCGTGAAGGAGCAGGCTCTGAGAAACCAGTGGTTCAAGGGCTCCACCATGAGGAAAGCAGGAAACAAGCCCTCAAGCAAGACATTTCTGTCATTTTCAAAAGCAGGTGCTACTCACAGGAAGGCCAAGCCCAGAGATGGGGAATGGGGACGAGGGGAGCAGCCAGGTCATGGCTCTGGCCTGTCTGGTGAGGAAAGGGACTCGGCACAGTGTCTCTCCTGTCCCCTCATCTGCCCCGCCTTTTGCTTCTCCTGGCCCCAGAGAAGGCAGAAGGCCACAACAGCTTCTGTTGGCTTTCTCCCCACTCCATTCAGGGCACATGGGGGCTACTGACTCTGAGCTCTACATTGGTAGCAGCTGGAGATGCTAAAGCTACTCTTCCCTCTCGGATAATTAGATGCAATTAGCTTTGCTAAATTCTCCCATCAGCCCTGCCCACTAAAGTCCTCACTGACTGTAATAGCATTGCCTACCAGCTGCTGCAGTGTCTGACCCTCACATCTGCTGGCTTCTCCCCTGGAGCCAGATCACTCCTGCAGCTACCAGCTCTCACCACCCACACCCCCATCCCAGGCCACCAACCCTTTGAGATGGGTTGGAACTCTGTGCCAATTAGAGGTGACTGGGGGATTCTGGGGAAAGCATAAGCTTTGGAATCAGTTAGAACTGGGACAGAAATCTGGATCTATCTGTATCACGTTAAACGAGGAGCAGAACTGCTCTGAAACTCATCTCGAAAATGAGAGAAATGTTTTATTTCCTTTTCTCATTTATGTTTCGACCCCACTCTGCGGGCAGACATTGTGTCTGTTCTGTTCATGGTTTTATTTCCAGTACCTAACACGGTGCCTGGCACTTAGAAGATAATAAATATTTGTGGCGGGAAGGAGGAAAAAGACACTTTCCCAATAGGATTAAGAGCACTAAATGAGATAACATGTGTAAGAATCTGGGTTACACATGTTCAATAAATGATGGTTTCTAACCAGCAGCTTATTTTGATTACATGACACCAGTCTTCTCGATTCAATTAATTATGATTGTCACCTCATCCATTCATTCACTGAAGAAATACTGAGCATCTGTTACAAGTCACGCAGGACAATAAAAATGTAAAGAGCATGGTCCCTACCTTAAACTAGTTCAATTACAATTTCAGTACACCATATGCCACAGCAGTCATAAGTACAGAGAGCCATGAGCATGCAGAGACTAGCCAGGAAGGAAGGCAGAAGCAGGGAAAAATCTGGAGGTGGAAAAAAACTTTCTATGTTGAAGTCTGGTGCCCATTGACAAAGCTGAGTCCCTGGAAATGAGTAGATGATGAATTTTATCACACACAAAAGATATGCTTGGAATAATTTTTTACCAATCTCTTTCCTTAGAGATGTATCTGGATGTTGCCGTTAGCTGGTTAGACTGTCTCTTGGAGAACTGTATGAAGGGCAGTCCAAGTTCTCTGAGACTTTTGGCTCCAATAGACCCAAACCACCAGACAGCAGGAATTAGAAACGGGTGCTACGTATGGTCTGTGTATTAGTCCGTTCTTGCACTGCTATAAAGAAACTGCGACTGGGTAATTTATAAAGAAAAGAGGTTTAATTGACTCACAGTTCCTCAGGTTGTACAGGTAGCATGGCTCGGGAGGCCTCAGGAAACTTTCAATCACAGCGGAAGGTGAAGGGGAAGCAGGCATGTCTTTCATGGCCGGAGTAGGAGGCAGAGAGCAAAGCGGGAGGTGCTACACACTTTTAAACAATCAGATCTCGTGAGAACTCACTCACTATCATGAGAACAGCAAGGGAGAAGTTGACCCCTTGATCCAATCACCTCCCAACAGGCCCCTCCTCTAACTGGAGATTACAAATCAACATGAGATTTGGGCGGGTCCACAAATCCGAAACATATCGGTCTGGAATTTAAATAAATTGAAGCAAGCATATCTTTATTTGCCACCACTTTATTACCCTAAGTCCTGGGCAAGACTTCTTGGAAAACTCCTCTAAACCCTTTGAGCAACATCTAACATTTTACACAGTAGACCACATGATGTGTTCTCAGGTTTCCAAAATTTGTCATAAGCAACCACTGGCTGGACATGCCATTGTGAGTTTCACCTGTAATATTTCTTTTCTTAACGCTTTTAAATTACTTTTTTACTTAAAAAAAAAAAAAAAAAAACTTTTCAAGGTCAGGCGTGGTGGCTCACGCCTGTAACCGCAGCACTTTGGGAGGCCAAGGTGGGCAGATCACTTGAGGTCAGGAGTTCGAGACCAGCTGGCCAACATGGTGAAACCCTGTCTCTACTAAAAATACAAAAAATTAGCCAGGCATGGTGGTGTGTGCCTGCAATTCCAGCTACTTGGGAGGGTGAGGCAGGAGAATCACTTGAACCCGGGAAGCAGAGAGCCAGGAGCAGTGAGCCGAGATCACACCACTGTACTCCAGACTGGGTGAAAGAGCAAGACTCCATCTCAAAAAAACAAAACAAAACAAAACAAAACAAAACTTCACAGAGGATTTTCCAAATGTAATTAGCAAACAAGTATCAACTGCCCTTGCAGTCTCGATGTCTTCAAACATTATTGCCATTCCAGTCATGAACTGATGCTCAAACACAATTCTCAGCATGCCATGACGCATGACCTTGAGATGGACAAATGCAGCTCTAAACTGACACCTGCCAATGGAGTGTGTTATGGAGGGTGTGTAGGTCTAAGGGATCATATCCCACCAAAAATTGTCTTGACTTCCACCAGCTGTAACAATAGAAATGTAGGTGCATTCAGTGAAAAGATGATGCAATTTAAACCATGATGCCTGAGTTAGGGTCATGCCTCTACCCCTTACTAGTTGTGTGACTTTGGACAAGAAACTTAACTTCTCTGAGCTTCAAGTCCCAAATATCATTGTTATCATAATAATAATATTATTATGACAGCAATTTCTCATAAAATTGGTGAGCCAATGAAATGATTGCAATGGTATGACTGCAAAATCACCTTGTAAACCCTAAAGTATGTATAAATATTTATTAATTTCTGAGATCAGATGATATCGGGCACGTTCAGGGTGGTATGGTCGTAGACTATTAATTTCCTGAGAAATAAATCCTCAAGATACAGTGAAGCTTACACTTTTACTGTCAGAACTTGGACATTATCATTATTGATGAGAGAGTATAAAGAACATAGCCTTTGACCATTACTCAGACAATTGAGTAAGCGACTGGAGAATGCTTCTCACCCCTTCTTTCTATGATGTGTAAACATGCTAAGCTGGAGAAATGATCAGAGAACAGGAGATGTGGTTGTGAGAGTTGGCACAGGAGCAGAAAGCCCAGATGCGCAATGAGTGCTATCCTGCCATAAGCACATCACCTAGCAAGGTCCCATAAAACCAGGACAACTCTTTCCTTCACATGGTGGATCTTCACTGCACCTCAACCCAGCCAGTTTTAACAAGTCAGTACCACTCCCAGCTATCTACAGTTGCCTCACCATAGTCCTGATAGTGCTGTACATGGCCCCATTCCTGTCCCAGCCTCACTTGTCTACCCCTCCCAAATGCTGGCCCTGAGCCTTTGGGTAATCCCTGCTCCAAAAGCAGTCAGTCGGTGTCTCCCTCTACTGGCCTTATGTTACCTGAAACAGGGCATTGCCCTGGGAACTCTTCCCATGTTGCCTTCGGAAAGAAAGCTTTTATTTTCTCATACCCCATGGACCTCTCAGGTATGTGGGGAAAGTTGCGCTGGAGTCCTCTGATCCCACTGACACCTCTAGACCATAGACACCCCATTCTTTTGTTACAACCCTGCTCTTTTAAGACTCACAACTCAGCTATACCTCCCTCTCCTACTCCTCATCTTGTCCTCCTGACAGTACCTCTCTTTCACTGAAGACTTAAATACTTGGCTCTCAGGATCCACCCAAGATGCAAAACCCTGGACTCAGCTCCCTGATGTTCTCATCACTAATGAACCCACCCGCTTCCCCAGCATCAAACCCCAGCCTCCTTCTCCCACACTTACCATGTTCTGAATCACCAATTCTAGCACCTCACTCTGACCACAATCTCCTCCCTTTCCAGAGCACTTGTTCACCTACTCCCCCCATCACAGTTCTTAGACTTAATCAAGACCCCCAAGTCCTCTCATTCATCTACTTTCTCCCAATCCATGAGCCTCTTCTCTTCATGTCTCTCTAGCCAGCTAAGATTCCAGAGTCCATCATATTACTAGTAGTGCCATTCCTATTAATAGCCCTAACTCTGTTCCTCATCTACATTTTACCATACATACATATATTTTACCATACATAGAAAAATCCAGGAAAATCCCATTTTGAATGCAACAATCCAGTTTTTACATATTTGTACCCTAGCTGCTGCTAGAGAAAAACCATACACTAAGGTAAACTGAATCTACTATGATCTCCATCCTCCACAATTGCTTCTTCACACCTTCCCTTGCTGCCCCTACCCCCACTTCCCAAGGAGGTGACCTTATCATCTCTTTCACAGAGAAATTAAGTCAACAAACAACAAGTTTACAATGTCTCTTCACTAAACTACAGACATACCCCATCACTATCCATTCACCTTCCCTGGCTTCCCTCCTGCTACAATAGGGGAAGTGTCTGAGGTCAAGCCCTCCACCTGCGCTTTCCCACCTTCTCAGGAGGCTTACATTACCTTCTCACACCTCTCTTCTTACCTTTGCCAAGATTGTCTTAATGAATTCTTATCTCAAGAATTTTTCTCAGTCGGGCACAGTGGCTCACGCCTGTAATCTCAGCGCTTTGGGAGGCTGAGTCTGGCAGATCACGAGGTCAAGAGATAGAGACCATCCTGACCAACGTGGTGAAACCTCGTCTCTACTAAAAATACAAATTAGCTGGGCGTGGTGGTGCATGCCTGTAGTCCCAGCTACTCGGGAGGCTGAGGCAGGAGAATCGCTTGAATCCAGGAGGTGGAGGTTGCAGTGGGCCGAGATCGTGCCACTGCATTCCAGCCTGGCGACAGAGCGAGACTCTGTCTCAAAAAAAAAAAAAAAAGAAAAAGAAAGAAAAAAGAAATTTTCTCAATTCCAACCTTATTTTGGGGGTTTACAATCAGCCTGCTTTTTCAGCCCTGCAGGGTACTTAATTTTTTGTCTCTTGATTTCCTTTTGGTTTTTCTTACAAACTTACTAATTGTTTCCTGAGCTCATCTCTTTCTTGTATTTCTTTGAGGAAAGTACCAATAATTTCCAGCACTCTTTGTGACATGTCTTCTATATGTCCTCCGGATCCATTTTCCACCCTCCTCCTGGAGGCTGATCTGTAAGGATGGCATCAAGTTCCCTTGCCCTCTTGTGCCTAGTTGGTTTTGGCTAATGGGGAGCCATTGAAGGAGAGAGGAGGCAAGAGGAACAAGGTGAGAGTATTTATTTTCTGGCTCTTTCTCAGCAAAGTTGCCTTAGGCTTGCTGTCTCCTTTAAATAAAGATCACATCTTATCAGTAATTCTCTCCCTCTGGTTTAACTGCTCCCTCAAGCTTAACTCCTTGAATGCAGGGGTGGTAACAGCCCTGTAATTAATTGGCAGCCCCATGCACTACACTATTTCCTATGGTTTCCTGTCCATAACTTTCTAAATTGTCCTTTTGCCAAACTTCTTTTGAATTACCCTAACTTGAATTGCCATCTGTTTCTTGCTGACCCTGATACTCACATAAATACCCGGATTATTTCCACTTACTTTTTTTTTTTTTTTTCTTCCAGGGATCAACTTCTGTTTTAACTAGAATCCTTTTGGTTGAAAATCAAGAAACATAATTTGACCTATCTTAGGCCAAAAGTAGCATTTATTACCTTGAAAATGAAACAACGCAAAGAACACAGTTGAGCCTCAGAGAGTTTAGAACTAGGACTCTCTCTAGCTTGTCTTTAGAATAAAAGTAGTTCTCTTTCTTCAGTTTCTTTTTTTTTTTTTTTTTTTTTTTGAGACGGAGTCTCGCTCTGTCGCCCAGGCTGGAGTGCAGTGGCGCGATCTCGGCTCACTGCAAGCTCCGCCTCCCGGGTTCACGCCATTCTCCTGCCTCAGCCTCCCGAGTAGCTGGGACTACAGGCGCCCACAACCGCGCCCGGCTAATTTTTTGTATTTTTAGTAGAGACGGGGTTTCACCGTGGTCTCGATCTCCTGACCTTGTGATCCGCCCACCTCGGCCTCCCAAAGTGCTGGGATTACAGGCGTGAGCCACCGCGCCCGGCCTCTTTCTTCAGTTTCAACTAGGAAAACCCTAGGTAAGGACCTGGCCCAGTCTGGATCACATGCTTAAGCCTGTGCCCAGACAGAAGCAGTGCCTACTAGCGGATTGGCAGCCCTGGGAGAACCGCATGGTGGGAATGAGAGAAGCAGTCCCCAAAATTAAATGGCTGTTAGTCCCAGATATTTTCAATCACTCCCTGATTGTAATGACTCCACAGCAGAAAAAACACATGGGAATTTATATCTACTGCTAACTTCTTAAGTTCTAGATTTGGGGCTCTTATATTGTCAAAGTTTTCTACAAACTCTGAGAATACCTCTATGTGTGCAAAGTCCACAAAGATATGGTCACCTCTTTGGGAAACAGGGGTAGAGGTAGAGAGAGGAGGTGTGAAAAAGCAATTGTGCACAACGGAGGTCAAGTTTACCAGGAAATTGTAGTCGGATTTCCAGATAGTGCTGAGATAGGGAAATCATGAATTCGTAGAGAATCTAACTGCCTCGTTGTATGACTTTTCTTCTAGCAGCATTTGGCTGCTGGGGTGCAAATACTGGAAAAACTAACTTGTTTCATTCAAAACGGACGTGAGGGTTTTTCTAAATTTTTCTATGTATGGTAAAAAGCAGATAAGGGACAGCATTGAGGGTACTGCTATGAGTGCCACTACTAGTAATATGATGTTTGTAGAATCTCAGCTGGAAACAAAGAAACATGAAGAGAGGCTTATGGATTGGGAGAAAGACAGGTGAGAGAACTGGGGATCTCATTTAATGTAAAAACTGTGGTCGGGGTGACAGTTGAACAAACCAGTATGTATTTATCTGCAGACACAAATAGTAAATATATACATTCCTTTATTAGGGTAGCCCTTGCACTTCCTCAAAAAGGAAATGGACAAAATGATGAAGCTATGATGGTTTATTTCAACATACTGAACCAAAAAAATAAGAAAACTAATTTATTTGGAAAAGAAACAAATTCTGTACACGCAGGGTTGGCTTGATTGACGATAATGTATTTCAGCAAAAAAAAAAAGAAATTTAGATAGACTACACATAATAAAACTTTCTATGTACACAGTAAATAGTAAATACTTTGGTAAATGACCAGACATTTGAAAAAATGAAAACACAGTTGTAAAACAAAGTACATAAGAATATTGTGACCTTATTTAACTGTACAAAAAGCAATCATTCTCTCCAGTTTTCCATTTTCACTTACATTTTCTTTAACAGGATTAAGCCCCAAATTGAAGGGATTAAATCCTTTCTTCCTAATCCCTCGCGAATATCAGATTCTCTTTCAAATCTTTAACTGTTTACAAAGGAGCAGAGCACTTAAAGGGAAATGGTGGGAAACAAAGAGATTTCAATTCTGTGCCACTTATCCAGATTCTAATGGGGAATATTTCCCAAGTCCACTATCAATTCACTCAACTTGGTTGAAAAACATAATACCTGATTGTAGGACTAATTTGGTTTTTATTTAGCCCATCTGCAGCTTTAGCATTAAAAATCAGGTCCTGACATTAGCCCTTAGCTCAATATCTACAAATGAAATTTGGGAATTATATGACAGTGATATTAGCATATTTAAATGTAAAATGCAAAATGATTAATTTTTAAATATGCAAACTGCTACATTTTCTCAATAATCAATTCATGCACAAATAAAAAATGGCAATAGAAAAAGCAGAAAAATATGGATGTTTCTAAATGAGACAATTATAAAAATTTCATATATTAATATCAAGACAAGACTGGGGTCAGATTACATTGTAAGAAAAACTATTACTGTATATGACTGGACAGCAAAACCCAGTCCTGTCTAAAAGCAATGGATCAAACTGTCTTCTCAAGTCCTTCCTGGCCATATTTCTATGTGCTACAATGAAACATTTTTAATAAATGCAATCTATCATAGAACTACAAGTTTTTATATTCCTAAATAATGAACTTAACTTTATTATAGCAATGATTTAAATACATGTGCTGTAAAAAAGAGAAAACAGCTGTAAACACACTCTTAATTTTTTTCTTTACCTGCAAGATATTTTTAAAAGATTACACAACTTCTTGATTCTTTAAGAACTAAGAACCAAAGTATTGAACATAATAAATAAATGTGCAACCTGGAGGCCTGGAAAAAGAGACAGAATACCAAATAACAAACCAGTGCATTAAAAATCCAGTATGTCAGTATTAAGACTTCTTCATCCAAATCCAGTTAGGTTTATTGCTATTATAAATAAGCTTCACATTAAGGCATCAGTCATTACCTACGAAAAAGATTTAGATTCAAAACAAGGAATATACACTGTACAACTTTTTTTCTCTCATTCTGATGTCATTACAGATATTATCAGTTTTAAATGTTAAGTTTTTGTATGGCAATATATAAATATCTTTAAACATATTACCTGAATATAGTTCAAATGTTTCTCTATATTTTGATACTTTAATTAATGTATATATTTAAAGTATATTCAATTAATGAGGAAACAGACAAAAGCAAATCAACATAGATGGCAAAGGACTAAATATGAGACATTACAACCTCTAAAAAAAAATACTGTACAGTGACGATGAGCAGATCTTGGCCAAGTCATTTAACTTCCCTGAGCCTCATTCTTTCCATCTGTAATATTTCAATTACAGTTGTTCTGTCAAGCTGTTTTGAGATCAAATGAGATGATGTAAAAACACCTAGCAAACTGTGAAGCAATGCAAAAATTAATGGTATTATCGTAGGCCAAAAGATCTCAAGTTTCCGACAGTCTCTCTAACAAATAAAGTTATGGCCTGCTCCTTTTGCATTCACTTGAGAACTCCCAGTTTTGATTAGATTGTTATGGAAAGAATGGAGCCAAAATTTATGCAAAGATAAAATCTCTAAGTTTTAGCATTCAGAACTGTATAAAGTACAGTTTGTTGGGAGTGGGAAACAACTGCTTGAAGGGGTATACAGAACACCAAATAATAATGTATTCAAAATTCAGTATTTCAGTATTAAGACTTCTTCACCCAAAGACAGGTTTAACTTTAACTAGGCTCAGGCTACCTATTGATACTTACTAAAAACAAATAGGGGCAGACTTCTCAAAAACCTTGGTTCCCGGCCTTTCATCAGTCTCTTCTAGAGAAACCTCCTTTTCCCTCATCATTGGCTAGCATGTAGCATAGTCACATTAAAAGAACTATCTCTTAACAACAGCTCAAGAGTTATAAAACCATAAAGAAACACAGCCAAAGTCAATTGCTGGTACATTATTCAGCCTGGCATAAATTTGAAATGATTCAATAATCCCTACCATGTTCTCCCTTTCTCAGTCCATAAGCCCTTCATCTACGTATAAATGGTTCTGGGCCAGCTTTTTCCAATCTTTGTTCTGAGGAACACTAGCTGGGTGAGATGTTAACAGGTAAAAAACATCTGTGTTAAGTATGCTGGGAATATGCAGGGCGAGATAAATTTATGTACCACATTGAACTGCTCAGTCTTTGATGTACTGACTGTACTTGCTAAACAGCATTTCCCAAACTCATCTGACCATAGAATCCCATTTTTCCCCTACAAAATATCTGGAGTTCTTAGAATATTATTTGAAAATGCTATTCTGGCCTGATTCTAAACATTCCAGGGCTAAATCTGGCAATAGTTATGTTTTTAATTTCTGAAGAAGAATCATTTTTCTTACAAGGTCAACTACCATGATAACCTCCTGGTTTCCACTCCGTAAGTAGGCTTCCCAAAGCAACTAAAAACTAAATTTTCTTTACTACATACTGAGGAATTCAAAGAACTTATTCTTGCGTTAATGAGAATTAAGTTCTTTTTAAGGAGATACTTATATTCTTCCCCTAAGCATTAAAAATACAAAGATCTAATTCTAGATCCTAGGGCCTAGAATCACAATTACTTTAAGGAAAAGAAAGTATTTTATTACAACATCACTGCAATTATTATTATCAACGACATGATAATTAGTAGTGGTGCTAACAGTAGTAGTGTTGGTTAAGCATTTATTTTTGCATCCTAATCCTCATATCCACTCTATGAATGTAGGACCTACTATTACTCCCATTTTAAATATAAGTACACTGAGGTTTACCAAGATTAACTGACTTGCCAAGGATCACACATTGGAGTAAGGGCAGAACCTTAAACTCACGTCTGACCCCTCACCCCATGCTCTTAACCACATAATGCCATCTTTTATTTCAGTGACAAGACAAAAGCGTTTAGGCCACACTCTTGCTGTTAAACAGGAAAATTACATAAATGCAAATTGTGTGGAATAAGTTTTGGATTTCCTTTTGAGCAAACCCCCAGTCCTTTAAAGGATATACTTTAAAATTTTTTTTAAAGCAGAGGAAAATAGACTACTATTTACCAATGACAAGTTTATAGAGTTTTAAAACAAGAGGTTTTTTAAAAATCTGCATCCAAGGTGAAGACGTTATCTGTGGTTTCTGCCATAACTGCAAAACGCTGATACTCCGAAACTCGTTTCTCAAAGAAATTTGTTTTTCCTTCTAAAGAAATGTTTTCCATAAAATCAAAAGGATTTTCTGCCTGAAAAATCTAAAAAGGAAAGAAATATCATTAGACATTCTGAACAGATCAAATTACATCCCACAATAAGAGCAAAGATGACCAAAACAGAGGTCAGGTTTCTGGAAACTTGTCTAGTCAGTTACAAGATCCCATCATTCCCCTAAGACCCTGGAGGCACTCAAGGCTGACAAATCGTAAGATGACCCAAGATCGACCACTAACCTCCTCAAGAAACTCTACTAGCATCTCTGGCATTCTCATAAATAGAAAAAAACACAACTATTTCAGGAATTGAAATATTTAATACTGCCCAATTGAAAATGTTCTCACAGCTTGAGATATCCAATACACCATGAGCATTTTTCATAGGTATTACTATTAGTCACACATACATGATACTATAAAATGTTAAATTAGCAACAATCTACTGTGGTTCTAAATATGTTTCTTAGTTAATAAGAGAACAGATAATCAACAAATTGTCATTAAGGGACCATGATCAGGGAAGACACAATAAATGTTATCCATAGTCACTAGATGTCTCCAAATAAAAAGGGGGACTATGCTAACAAGAAGCTTTTTTACTGCTTCAGAATTCAAGAAGCAAGCCCAGGCATGGTGGCTCAAGCCTGTAATCCCAGCACTTTGGGAGGCCGAGGTGGGTGGCATCACCTGAAGTCAGGAGTTCGAGACCAGCCTGACTGACATGATGAAACCCGTCTCTACTAAAAATACAAAAATTAGCTAGGCATGGTGGCAGGTGCCTGTAATCTAAGCTACTCAGGAGGCTGAGGCAGGAGAACTGCTTGAACCTGAGAGGCAGAGGTTGCAGTGAGCCGAGATCACGCCATTGCACTGCAATCTGGCTGACAGAGCAAGACTCCATCTCAAAAAAAAGAAAAAGAATTCAAGAAGCAGACTTGGAGATACAGCTTGATGGAAAGTGTGGGATATTTCAGTGATTCACAAGGGTAACAGAAGAGGATTTCTCAATTTAGGAGTATCCCAGCAAAAAATAAGAACACCACAGATAAACATATATTCAAGTAACCCAATTTTAAATATGGGCAGAGTGTCTAAATAGACAAACTGATACTTCTTTAAAGAGGATATACAAAATGAAAAGATGTTCAACATCACTATCCATTAGAGACAAGCAAATCAAGATCACAATGAGATATCACTTCATACCTACTCGGATGGCTATACTTTTTTAAAAAACAGGTAATAAGTGTTGGTGAGGATGTGGAGGAATTGGAACCCTCATACAGGGTGGGAATATAAAATTGTGCAGCTGCTTTAGAAAACAATCTGGAGTTCTTCTAATGATTAAACATGGAGTTACCATATGACCCAGCAATTTCACTCCTAGGTGTATACTTAAGAGATATGAAAATACATCCACACAAAAATCTGTACATGAACGTTCATAGTAGCATTATTCACAATAGCTCAAAAGAAGAAACAACTTAAATGCCCATCGAATGGATAAATAAAATTTGGTATATCCATACAGTGGAATATTATTTGGTCATATAAGGGAATAAAGCACTGATACATGCTACAATATGAAGGTACCATGAAAACGTTATAATAAGGAAAGAAGAGAACCACAAAAGACCACATATTATTATGATTCCATTTGTATGAAATAGAATATACAGAAGAGGCAAATCTACAGACACAAAAATTAGATTAGTGGTTGCCTAAGACAAGGTGGGTAAGAGGAGGAAAGGGGAGTGACTGACTGCTAATAGGGATAGAGTTTCTTTTTGGGGTGATAAAAATGTTCTAAAATAGGTTGTTATGATGGTTGCACAACTCTGTAACTACGCTTAAAACTATTAATTGTACATTTTAAATGGGTGAATTGCAAGCTATGTGATTTATATCTTTAAATAAAGCTTTAAATATCTATATATCTTTTTTCCAAAAACTCATATGCTGTGTGTGGCTGAGTGAAATTCTATGAAATTCCCCCATCAGAAATTGTATGTAAAAAGTGAGGGAATATTGGAGCTGTGATACACAGCAAGATACAGTGAAAGGGCACTGAACCAACAGTCACAGACTCATTGGATTTTAGAACTGAAGACTTTTCAAAAAATTAGATCTAAGTCATTCACAGCACGGACAAAGTAACCAAGACCAAACTAAATTAAATGGCTTGTTTTTGGTGTTTTTTTGGTATGTGTTTTTTTTTTTTTTTTGAGACAGAGTTTCGGTCTTTTTGCCCAGGTTGGGGTGCAATGGCACAATCTTGGCTTACTGCAACCTGCCTCCTGGGTTTAAGCAATTCTCTCACCTCAGCCTCCTGAGTAGCTAGGATTCTAGTCACCCACCTCCATGCCCAGCTAATTGTTGTATTTTTAGTAGAGACAGGGTTTCAACATGTTGGCCAGGCCGGTCTTCAACTCCTGACCCCAGGCGATCCACTCACCTCGGCCTCCCAAAGTTTTGGGATTACAGGCGTGAGCCCCTGTGCCCAGCCTTATTATTTTTATTTGTAGAGATAGGGTCTTGCTATATTGCTGAAACTAGTGTGGAACTCCTGTGTCAAGCAATCCTCCTGCCTTGGCCTCCAAAGTGCTAGGATTACAGGAGTCAGCCACAACGCCCAGCTCCTACAAGTTTTGATATATAGTAATCATATTGTCATTTACTTTATATTTTCAATTAATTTTTATTTTCATTTTAAATCTCATTTTAAAGAAGATATACGTATATGCAGAGAGAGAGAGAGAGAGGGAGAAAGGGTCTCACTCTGTTGCTCAGGTTAGAGTGCCGTGGCACAATCTCAGCTCACAGCAACCTCTGCCTTCCGGGTTCAAGTGACCCTCCTAGCTCAGCCTCCCGAGTAACTAGGACTACAGGCATGCCAACATGCCTGGCTAATTTTTTGTAGAAATAGGATTTCACCATGTTGCCTACGCTGTTCTCAAACTCCTAGTCTCAAGTGATTCTTCCACCTCAGCCTCCAAAGTTCTGGGATTACAGGTGTGAGCCACTGCACCTGACCTAAAGGATATATATTTTTAATCTCTAAGTAGATGAAGCTTTTGGCAATTATTAAATCAATTTCTACTTTTATTGCATTAAAAATCTAAGGCCTCTATAATTTCTGCATTTTAGAATTTATTCAGATATTTTGAAGCCTGTGGAAAAACAAAGTTTTACATTGTGTTTAGATCTTCTTCTGCAGGAGGTGGCATGTTTTACATACCTACAGTTAGCAAGTTCCCAAAAGGAAAATCAGACCCAAGGGTCAGCAGTTTTCTAATAAGCAGCAGAACATGAACATGTGGATGTGAGGATATGGTAACAGGTTAAAGAATAGCGAATTCACTATAAGGCTTAAATAAGCAAATTCATTTTCTAATAACAAAAATATTGGTAAAAGTTATGAGCAAACACAATTTCTTTTAATACACATAGTTTATAAGTTTTTTTGTTTTGTTTTGTTTTGTTTTGTTTTTGAGACGGAGTCTCACTCTGTCGCCCAGCCTGGAGTGCAGTGGCACGATCTCAGTTCACTGCAAGCTCCACCTCCCAGGTTCACGCCATTCTCCTGCCTCAGCCTCCCGAGTAGCTGGGACTATAGGTGCCCGCCACCACGCCTGGCTAATTTTTTGTATTTTTAGTAGAGACGGGGTTTCACCATGTTAGCCAGGATGGTCTCGATCTCCTGACCTTGTGATCCACCCGCCTCGGCCTCCCAAAGTGCTGGGATTACAGGCGTGAGGTTCATAAGTTTAAGAGATTATATTAACATAGTTATAATCTTGATTTCTCATTAATTAGTAAACACAGACAAGATCTTGCAACTAAAACGTTAAAATGCAGTTTATCTTACCAAAAAAACCTACGCCACACTTGACTCTTTAAGTACCTGGGTGGTTATCAGAATATAATTCTGCTATATCTGCTAATACAACATTAGCAAAATAGGTAATGATTACCACAGCATCATAGATTTCATAAGGATTCTCATTAAAGACAATTTAAACTTACATTTTCACGACAAGAAATCAAAATCTGTAATTTCTAATTACCATGGTATAGTACATAGTGAATTTCTGTGTTTCACTTAAGTACAAAGTGACCATCTAGTGTGAGTTTATGTGTCTAATATTATTTTAAATGCTTTAAGTGTATCAACTCATCAACAATCCTTTGTAGTAAATATTATTACTATCTCTATTTTATAGATGAGGAAATTGAGATAGTTAAGCAACTTGCCAAAGGTCACACAGCTAGAAAGTGGTGGAACAAGGATTCAAACCCAGATAGTGTGGCTGCAGGCTCCATGTCTTAAGTAATAGGAAAATCACACGTGATGAAATTCAGGTACATTATCTCTGATAAATGACAAAAATAACTTGGATAACTCTGTTCAAAGAGTTACATTATGACAGTTAATGTCTTCCTAATAACTATTCCATATTTAAAAGTATTAATTCCCAAACTACAACATAGACACATGGAGATTTATAAGCGTGAATATACGTATGCATATTAAACCTAACCCCTTGAAAATAATCCTATTAAATATATAGCTGAAATTATTGCAAAATAATTTATTGAGCTTATTAGTTCTAATATTTTACCAGCCTCCTACTTCAGTTATTAATTTTAAATTTCAAAGGATTTTGTAAAACCTTGTTCATATGAAACAAGTCTCTGTCATGGACATTTAAAAAATAGAACAGTATGTTACAAATGCTTTCAGTAAAATATATTTTAGGGTCCTTGCTTTCCTATAATATTTTAACTAGTAGTAACACATTTTTAAACACATTACCTTTGAGAATCCAAGTTCCACAAGTAATCTGTCAGCTACAAACTCAATGTACTGTTTCATCAAAATGCAATTCATTCCAATGAGGCCAACTGGCAAGGCTTCTGTTAAAAACTCCTGGGATGAAAACAAAAACAGAATAAAGTATAAACAAAACTATAAATATGTATGTTCCAAATAGAAATAAAACTTTTGTTTTATTTCTAAGACTGATTTTGTCCAAGGAAATATATTAGGATAAATTCTTTCAATGTAGCAAATGATGTCCGTATGTTTAAAAATGGTTGGGGTATTACTATTCACATTTTTTCACATTTTCAAAGAGCCAAAATAAATGGAAATGAACTACCAAATTACTGGATTTCTTAAAGTAGCAGATATAAGACTTGGATTTGTATGCTTTCTCAATAGAAAAAAAAAGATACTTTGTTCTAAAATATCTGGAAAAAGATTCAAAGATGATCATCATAAAGAACAAGACCATGGAAGGGAGCTGGGAAAGAGAGAAAAACTCAATTAACAAAGAAAATGAGAAAAAAGAAAGAAACAGATTTGGGGGTTGGGAGATAAAATGAGCTCTAACCATACTGAAAGACTATGTAGTGGTAAAGTGTTAAGAGGAAAAATAAAAATATATTAACCACTTGGATTTAGTTCTCAAAATGACTAAAGATACCAAAGTGCCTGTTATGCCTTTTTCCTCTTCCAATATACAAACTATGCCTGTTAAACTATGCAGTGTTACCAAAAAAAAAAAAAAAAGTAATTTTAGAATGATAAAAACACATCGTAAGTAGAACATGTAGCTCCTTCTAGTAAGAAATCTTTACATACTCTAACTTAATTGTTACTTTTCATTAATTTACTTATTCTTTCTATAAAAATTTGTGTATGCTTCAAGCTAGGTACCTCACTACATTATTAAAAATACAAAACAAATAAGAAATCATCACTGTTCTCTAGTCACTAAAAATAAATAAATACAAAGCTACTATAATTAGCTGATTATGGCATAAAATTTGACAGAGATCAGTAAGACAGAAAAACAGCCCTGAAACAGGTTTTAGTATACATAAAACCTTAATATATAATAAAGACTGACTGAATAAAGCAAATTGTAAACTGACATAATAATTGTAATATATCATGTACTGGCATTGTCAGATCGACCATAATAAAATTGCTGGTATTTTTATTGACCTACAAAATGACCTACAAAATTTTTATTGACTTACAAAATTTCATATGAGTCAATATAATAGTGGAACAAACATCAGAGAAAGAGAGATGTGCTAATTACACAAACTTCCTGGTTTACCTGCTCAATTTGGACAGCATCAACAATGATCTCCCTGACCCTTTCTTCTGAAGGCTTATTTACTAAGTATTGGAACATCAGGCAAGCAAAGTCACAGTGAAGTCCCTAAAAGAGAAGAAAAACGCCACTGTCAAATAACTGGTCATCAGCTATTTGCACACAGTGATGGGTCAAGCATCATATAAAGTGGTTCTAGGAATATAACGCAGAACTTCTGGAAAATGGAAGAGGGTTAATAGGACTAGGAACTTCCTTCCTTCAAATCTCATTAAATGCCAATACAATAACCTATAACAAAAACGTTCAATGCCAGCAAATCTTAGTTCATCAACATTATAGAAAAACTAATTTATGAACAAACAATCTGCAAATAAAAGCATTTTGGAAAGGAAAATAAAGCAAGAAAGCCTGAAATGAAAATTCACTAATTTTTAAATTTCAAAAATAATTAAGGAATGATTGAAAAATAATGAGTAGTATTTAAATAACAGATTTCAAAAATACAACATTTGTAATTAAATAAGAAAGGCTCAAGATAAAAATAAATTCAGTTCCAATGAAAATGGAAACTAACGTGGGGCTCGGTGGCTCATGCCTGTAACCTCAGCACTTTGGGAGGTCAAGGTGGGCAGATTGCTTGAGTCCAGGAGTTCAAGACCAGCTTGGGCAACATGGCAAAACCCAGTCTCTACAAAAAATAAATAAATAAATAAATAGAAATAAAAAATACCAATAAGCAAATAATAAGAAAATGGAAACTGAACAACGATGAGTATCACCTGAAGTGATATAAAGCAGAGATGATCTTACAGATAACTCAACCAAAAATGAAAATAAACTTGTGAAATACCCGAGTATGGTTATACAAATGCAATAAATAGTATAGAATCTTAAGTAATTGGAGAATAGGCCAAGGAGAGTCAACCTAAAATAATCAGGACTCCAAAACACAGAATAGATAGTATAGAGCTAAATATCAAAAAAACAAAAAGAAAATTTCAAAAATTCAAAATGAAAAGAGAGAGAGCTCAGATATAGAAAGATGGAATTCCCAGGCCGGGCATGGTGGCTCATGTCTGTAATACAGCACTTTGGGAGGCCAAGGTGGGCAGATTCCTTGAGTTCAGGAATTTGAGACCAGCCTGGGCAACCTGACAAAACCTCATCTCTACAAAAAACACAAAAATTAGTCGGGCATGGTGGTGCATGCCTGTAGTCCCCGCTACTCAGGAGGCTGAGGCAGGAAGATCCCTTGAACCTGGGAGGTCAAGGCTGCAGTTAGCTGAGGTCATGCCACTGTACTCCAGCCTGGGTGACAGTAAGACCCTGTTTCAAAAAAAAAGGAAGAAAGAAGAAATTACCATCAAGGCTGAAAGATGTTAAAGTGTTGATGAAAACTGACAGGTAACTTATTACAGAGCGCAATACCAATCAAAATCTCAATGGAATTGGTGTGTGTGTGTGTGTGTGTGTGTGTGCTTGTAATTTATTTTAAAAGGCTTTAGAGCAGAAAAGAACGGAAAGTACACAGAGGTCAAGTCCCAAGCAGGCACAGAGGTCAAGTGCCTAAATGGGATTGTTTTTAATTCAAAAGTTAATCTGGAAGGCTGGGCACAGGGGCTCATGCCTGTAATCCCAGTACTTTGGGAGGCCAAGGTGGGCAAATCACTTGAGCCTAGGAGTTCCAGACCAGCCTGGGCAACACAGTGAGACCCTGTGTCTACAATAATTTTTTTTTTAATTAACTGAACGTGGTGGTACATGCGTGTAGTTCCAGCTAATTAGGAGGCTGAGGTGGGAGGACTGCTTGAGCCCTGGAGGTCAAAGCTACAGTGAGCCAGGATCATGCCACTTGCACTCAGCCTGGGTGACAAAGAGAGACCCTGTCTCACAAAAAAAAAAAAAAAAAGAATAGAATAAATGGACAGAATCTTGTAAGAACACTTTCAAAAGAAAAGTTTCAATATTTACTCTACAAATTATTAAAATATATGAAACTATAATAATTAAAATGGTTTGTTATAGAATAAAATCTGATAGGTCAATAAGGAAGAAAAAATAGCCATGAAACTGATTTTAGTCTAATAAAACCTTAATAGATAATAAAGAAGACAGTGCAAGTCAATGAAGAAAGGATGGATTACTTAACAAGGCAAATTGAAAAAACTTCCTAAGAGTGTTTGGAATAAAATTAAGCTAAACTCTAACGTTTTAATATATTATATTTATGCTAAATCCTACTTAGACTAAACAAATTCCAACTGTACTAGAGAGTTAAAGGTTAAAAAACCGAGAAGAAAATATGTGTAATCAATTTATCTCTGGAAGAGGATTACATAAAATTTAAGGTTTTGTATGTTAAAAGAACAAAAATTTAAAAGCAAAGGAAAAATCGGGAAAATATATGAAATAAATATAAGCAAATGTATATTTTATATTATATTTGTGCTATAAATATAACAAATGCTATAAACGTATACTTGTTGAAAGGACCCAATCAGTCACTGTACATTGGGAATACACCAATGAACAAGCAAGCATGACCTCTTCCTTTAAGGATAATAGACTACTGAAGAAATAACCTTAAAATAGTGAGAGCACTCAGAGTTAAATAAGAAAAATGTTAATATTAAACCGGAAACAAAAGCAAAAGATAAAAGTAGGCAACTACAGAAAAAATACAAATGACTAATATCATTATGAAAAAAGTGTTCAATTTAAGTAATAAACAATGCAAATAAAACCAATAATGAAATACCAATTACCCCTATCAAATTTGCCAAACATTTAGCAAATTAATCTAAATTCTGGTGAGAGTATGGTAGAAAATGTTTATACATTGCTAGGTGGGGCTGAAAATTGTTATAAAATTACTGGAAAAAAAAATCTGCAAGTATGTATGTATGCATGGCTTTATAACTTAGTAATTCTACTTTTTGTGATCAAGCTTAGGAAAATAATATAAAGGGAGGACAAAGCTCATATATATGTAAAGGTATTCATTTTACACCATAGTAAAACAAAAAACCTGGAAATAATCTAAATTTCTAATTATAAAAGTCAAATAAATGATTCATTCATTAGCTCATATATCTAACAAAACTACTATTTTCAAAAGGTGCTTAATGCCATAGAAAAATGATTGCAGTATTTTGCCAAGTGGAAAAAGAACAGCTCAACTCCTAAATATATGAATGATTAAAATATGTTTATATATCTAAATTGAATTAAATGTAGGAAAAAGTCTATAAAGAAATCCACAAAACAGTAAATGTGGTTCTCTGTGTGTTGAGATTAATTTTTTATTCTCTCAATTCTCTATAACAATCCTATATGACATTTCTAACAAAAGTTATTAAAAATTTAAAGACATGAAAAAGCAAAAAGTAATTATACGAAGCATTTTATGGCATTTAAAAAAATACTTTCACATACACTATTTCATGGCATTCTAACAAAATGGTTAATTTTTATAGTTGAAGAAACCAAAGTTCAGAGAAGTTAAGGATTAGCATAGGCAATAAATGTTAACTGAATGGCTATAATAGCCAAAACATTGAGAACAGAAAGATAAATAAAACAAAGTCCCTGCACTAAGGAGCTTAAAGTCTAGCAGAAGAGAGAAATAAGAAGTACAATACATACTATGGACTCCAAGATATGGACAGGTGCAGGTTTCAAATGGATACATAAAAGAAAGAGTGGCCAATTTCACCTAATTGATCAGGAAAGTTTTGAGATGTCTCTTCTGAGAAGGTAATCCAAAAAAGGTTAAAGAAAAAAAAAAGTGGTAAGAAAGATGGAAAGGGTATAGCAAGCAGAGGGAGACCAGGTTTAGTTACTGATTGGATGTGGCTGAAAAAGAAGAAGCAATCTAAAATGACTCCTAGATTTCAAATTAGATGACTGGAAAAGAAGGATAGAGACACTCAATGAAATAGGAAAAACAGAAGGAACAACAAATTTTTGGAGAAAGATGATGAGTTTGATTTCTGAAATAACAGGTTTGAGACACCTGGGGGAACTTCAAGGAGAAAATGTCGAACATGCACTAGCATACATGCGTTTGGCACTTAGCAAAGAATATCTGGGACAAAGGGTAAGTTTTGGGAGTTATGAGCATTTAGATGGTAGCTGATTTCATGACAGTAAATAAGATCAGCCAAGAGGGCATATACAGTAAAGGAGCAAGGCCAGCGCGGGAACCTAGGAGGACACTGATATTAAGAATGACCAGGAGGCTGAGGAGAAATGGTAAGAGACACAGGAGGAAAATGCAGTGTCTTAAAAGCAAGATGACGTGACTTCCTATTTTAATTACCAGGATACCTATGTCACCATAGCATTTTTCAGGAGAAAGAAAAATAAATGGGCTGGGTACAGTGATTCATGCCTGTAATCCAGCACTTTGGGAGGCTGAGGCAGACAGATCGCTTGAGCCCAGGAGTTCAAGACCAGCCTGGGCAACATGGTGAAGCCCTGTCTCTAAAAAAAAAATACCAAAATTAGGTCAGGTGTAGTGGCACCTGCAACAAGGGAAGGCACCTGCAACAGTCCCAGCAACGAGGGAGGCTGAAATGGGAGGACTGCTTGAGTCCAGGGAAGGCGAGGCTACACTGAGCCATGATCGTGCCACTGTACTCTAGCCTGGGTGACAGAATGAGATCCTATCTCAAAAAAAAAAAAAAAGATAGAAAAGAAAAATAGATGAACATCAAATATGAATACAAATATAGCTAGAAAAACATTCCGCTCCTTACTTCATCTCTGCTGATGAGTTCATTGGAAAAAGTGAGTCCTGGCATAAGACCTCTCTTCTTTAGCCAGAATATAGCAGCAAAAGATCCTGAGAAGAAAATTCCTTCTACAGCAGCAAAGGCCACCACTCTTTCCCCTGGGAGACATAAAATCATTTCAGTTTTTGAAATATCAGATACCGCAAACATTTGCATATATATATGCAAATATGTATATTTGATAAATAAATTTAATAAATATTTATTGATGTATATGGTGTATATATATCAATAAATACCATGACTGTTTGCAAAGAAACAAAATACACAAGTTAGTGCCATGGCCAAAGATCTCCATAGGAGAAAATGTGCCACCTCTACCTACTGGAGCAGAAAGGTATGCCTCCTTCAAATCCTCTGTCAGACAATGGACTTCTATAGGTCTTGGTGTCTGGACAAAGAAGGACCTTCCATACTCAAAACAACAGGTGATTTATGTGTGCCCCACACATGACTGTGAGTGCAGGTACATGCATATGTGTGCAGTATGTATACATATGTGTGTGTGTACTAGACTGGTGAGTAGAAGGTAGACTTTATGACAAGTGTCTTCCTCTGAAAGTAGGAGAGGTTGCTTAAGTTTATATTTTCAGAAACTTATGGTATCTTACAGACCATCTGCAAACATTTCAAAAACCATTGGCATGGATCTGCAATTTAAAAAAAATAGATAAGCCCAACTGAGGATAATAAGTATATCTATTAGATAAAATATCACCATAAAATAAGCAAAAGTACGTTTTCTGCTAAATACGAAAGGGCCAATTTTAAAGGTTACTCATTGTTAGGCAAGGACTTCATAGAAATCCATCTCCTATTAAGAAACTGTCTACAGTGGCAGCATATCTGTGACATTATACAGGATGATCAGAGCTCTAACCCAAAAGGTCATTCACAAGGTGCTTATGTCACCACACTGCATATGCTTGAGAAAAGTATTTATATATGTCTAAGGAGAAAGGTTTGGTCTATTAGACTGTGAGATACAGGCAGCTGAGTGCTTGAGTGCATTACAAACCTTTTTCATAGATGACATCACGGTTTATACCTCAGTACATGTCACAGGACCACACACAAAGAAGTCACTTAATAAACAAGTCCTAGGCCGGGCGCGGTGGCTCAAGCCTGTAATCCCAGCACTTTGGGAGGCCGAGACGGGAGGATCACGAGGTCAGGAGATCGAGACCATCTTGGCTAACACAGTGAAACCCCGTCTCTACTAAAAAATACAAAAAACTAGCCGGGCGAGGTGGCGGGCGCCTGTAGTCCCAGCTACTCCGGAGGCTGAGGCAGGAGAATGGCGTAAACCCGGGAGGCGGAGCTTGCAGTGAGCTGAGATCCGGCCACTGCACTCCAGCCTGGGTGACAGAGCGAGACTCCGTCTCAAAAAAATAAAAAAATAAAATAATAAAATAAATAAATAAATAAACAAGTCCTGAACTGACTCATTGGAACCTATAGAAGTACTAGATGAGAGAAGACATTAAAATCCACTCTAGGCTAAGTGCTGCAGTGGCTCACATCTGAAATATCAGCACTTTGGTAGATCGAGGAAGGAGGATCACTTGAATGCAGGAGTTAGAGACCAGCCTGGGCAACATAGCAAAACCCCATCTCTACAAAAAATTTAAAAATTAGCTGGGTGTGGTGGTGCACACCTGTAGTCACAGCTACCTGGGAGGTTGATGTGGGAGGAATGCTTGAGCCCAGGAGGTCAAGGCTGCAGTGCGCTATGATCACACCACTGCACTCCAGCTGGGCAACAGAGTGAGCCCATTTCAAAAATCATCATCAGCATAATCACTATTCTTAAGATAGAGACTTGTCATTAGTTTAACATATAACTTACTGTATCTTTTATCTTACTATTAGGATAACTTATAGTTATTGATACATTTTTCATTGACATTAAGGTAACATCAAAAGGATAATTATCTGTAAGGAAAGTAGACTATAATTAAATACAAACGTGAATAAAAGAAAAATTGATATTTTTATTTTTATTAGAGAGTGGGGTCTTGCTCTTGTCACCCAGGCTGTTGTGCAATGGCGCATTAATGGTTCAAACAGTCTCAAACTCCTGGGCTCAAACAATGCTCTCACCTCAGCCTCTGACGTAGCTGGGACTACATGCGTGCGTCACCATACCTGGCTAATTTTTTTATTTCTTTAGAGCTAAGGTCTCTCTATGTCGCCCTGGCTGGTTTGAACTTCTGGCTCAAGCCATCCTCTTATCCCAGCCTCACAAGTAGCTGGGATTATAGGCACAAGCCACCGTGCCTAGTGGAAAATTGGTATTGTAACCATGCTATACATTCATGTGAATACTAAAGAATGAAAATCATAACATAGTTATAGAAGGCTATTCTTTTTTGGAGAAGATTAAAGGATTACAGGTGGCACATTTTACAATTTTTTGAGATATATGTGAAATAAAAAGAGGGTTCCAGAACATTTCTCCTAAAAACTATAGTGAATGTAAAGGCCTCATGATTCATTTTAGAGAGGGGAAGGTTGGATATATTTTTAAGATACAGCTGACCTCTATGATGGCAATGTACTAAGATTGTGTAGCTAATATTTTTTGAGGCTTGAAATAAAATTTCATTACATATATTAAGTTTTAATCTATATATTTTAAAGTTCTTTAAAAATATTTTAAAAATTAAACAAGATGTCTCAATTTTTAAAAATCTATACAGATATATAATAAGGAAAATTTTTGCTCTATAGGAATTGAATCTTGTTATAACATAAACTTTCAGACAAACTAATAATTTTTTAAGAAATATTCTTAGTTTCTCTTTAGCTAAAAATAAAGGCTTATAAGAGTCTGGATATAAGGAAAGAATAGTTGCTATGCTGGATCTTAGTGCAAAAGGCACTAAGAAGGTCACCAAAAATGTTAGGCAAAACCCTAAGCCAGATGAATGAGCTGTCCTTGTCAACTTATAGCTACTAACGGTGCAGGTAGCCCAATCAGTTCATAAAATAGCACTTCCTCAGCTGGTTAAAGGAAAGTAACAGTGTGCAGCAAAGCAAGGCGATATTTCCATGTTACTGTCTTTTAGCTCCACTCCCAAAAACGAGAGTCACCAATGCACTCTTCACCCTTTCCCCTTTCCCTGTTCCACTCTACATTCATTCAACTCCCCCTCCACAATTTTAGAACATGTTCTTTCCTCTGAGACCCTAAATTAGAACCCGAAATGGGGTTTCCCTTGAGATTAAGCAATATGAAGAATCTAGCTGGAGTCCTCATGTAGTTACATAGTGACTGCCAGCCTTCTCTGTTTTCTCTATTTCTAGGTTGTCCTTCTTGGGTAGTTCATGAAATACATGCTTTCTGTGGGCCTGCTCATCATTTTTCATCACTACTTGTCCATACTAGTATTTTCAGTGTATATGGAACACTCTGCCTTTTCCCTTCTTTTTTCTCTAAAGCCAGCATTTCCCATAGTGTTTCTGAAGCTCCTTGGGAGGGAATCAACTGAATACAAAAATGCAGATTTCTCAGTCCCATCTGGGCCTCCTACATCACTTTTGGCAGGATTCTTAAGAGTTTTTCCACAAATTCTCCAGATGATTTTTACATATATTGAGAACCAGTGCTTTTCTCATTCCTATTTAATTTTTTTTTTTTTCTAGAGTCTGGGTCTTGCTCTGTCACCCAGGCTGGAGCACAGTGGATCATAGCTCACTGTAGCCTCAAACACCTGGGCTTAAGTGGTCCTCCTCCCTCAGCCTCCCAAGTAGCAGGGTCTACAGATGCATGCCACCATACCTGGCTAGTTTTAAAATTTGTTGTAGAGATGGGGGTCTTGCTTTGTTGCCCAGACTGGTCTTAAACTGCTGGCCTCAAGTGATCAACCTCAGTCTCCCAAAGCACTGGGATTACAGGCGTGAGTCACCATGCCCGGCTGCCTTTCTCATTTTCGAAATGAACTGAAGGCAAGGAGGCAAACATATCTGCTTCATCCCTGGTATACTACATGCTGGCCCATATATGCACTACATCACTGGTTCTTCAGTGTGGTCCAGGAGTCCCTGAGAGATCTACAGACCCAGGAGACCTGTGAGGTCAAAACTATTTTCATAATAACATTAAGGCATTATTTATTTTTTTTAACTACCAGTCTCTCATACTTTACAATGGTATTTTCTAGAAGCTACATGACATATTCATAATAATCTGAAAAGCTAAATAAAATATTTCTCCCTTTTCTAACTATAATATGTATTTAAATGAGGCATATACTACATACATATACACTGCAACAAATCGAATGCAAAGGCAGATATGGTACTCCAACTGTTTTCTATTAAGTCGGACATTTAAAAGATTTATAGAAATTTAAAAGCATGCTATCCTTTTTTTTTTTTGGGAAAATACAGAAACTTATATAAAAATGTTATCCGTATTAAAATGTAATGGGTTGATTATTGCTATCTTAGAATGCACTAATACATATTTTTAAATTATCTCAATGTTAATTTCTAATGCAGAAATATCAATACCTATAACCTACCCAAGTAAAGGCACTTTGGAGCTCTTAATAATTTTTAAGAGTACAAAGAGGCCTGAGACCAAAAATTTTGAGACTTGCTTCCTCACATAATGAATAAAACCAAAAAGTAAAGAACACCAATTAAAAACAGATAAGAATGAGATGTGTACTTAGAGCTATCCAAATGAAAGATAGAAATATTTTAATTAAATGTAGTAAATATTTATTGAGCAACTATTATGTGTAAGACATAATATGATACACTTCCTTAAAAAAATGCTATGGGATCTCAAGTCAGCCAGAAGGGTGTTTGCATTTAGCTTACCTATGAAAAATAAGCCTGTTATTACAAATTGTTTTTTTGTCCTGGTTGATTACACTAATCTTTAGTTTTTGAGAAACTAGATATTTGTTTCCTCAAAAATGTTAAGTTTTCACTTGCTTTAAATTCCTAAAATAGGCCAGGCGTGGTGGCTCATGCCTGCAATCCTAGCACTTTGGGAGGCCGAGGTGGGCGGATCATCTGAGATCAAGACTAACCTGGCCAACATGGTGAAACCCCTATCTCTACTAAAAAATACAAAAATAAGCTGGGCATGGTAGCAGGTGCCTGTAATCCCAGCTACTTAGGAGGCTGAGGCAGGGAGAACTGCTTGAACTTGGGAGGCAGCAGTTGCAGTGAGCCAAGATCACAGATCACGCCACCGCACTCCAGCCTGGGTGACAGAGTGACACTCTGTCTAAAAAAAAAATAAAAATTCCTAAAATAAACTTAAAAGCCAGGTACAAACTGTGAATTGCTATAATACTCTTGTTATTGCTATATGACTGACTCCTATTTAACTGTCATTATGCACTAACATCTTAACTTTTCAACTTCCAACTTATTAAGTAGAATAGATAACAGCTTTATTTTACCAACACTTTCTAATTAATTATTAGGAATAATGATTTTGGTAAAGGTGCATTTGAGATATTTGTACTCCTTTTCCATGCTGTAACTTTGATTAGTACTGGCTAGTCACACCACATAAAATATTGTCATATCACCTGAGGCAAATCTGATCATATATAAATTAGAGCCACATACCAAAAGTAGATTTTCTATCTGCTATCCATCGCAAGGCCCAATCTGCTTTTTTCTTAACATATGGCATGGTTTCAATTGCATTAAATAAAAATTCCCTGTAAAAACAAAAGAATGAACAGCAAAGTTATTCACTTGTTTTTCTTTTTTTTTTGAGACAGAGTCTTGTACTCTTGCCCAGGCTGGAGTGCAGTGGCGCCATCTTGGCTCACTGCAAGCTCCGCCTCCCGGGTTCACGCCATTCTCCTGCCTCAGCCTCCCTAGGGACTACAGGTGCCCGCTACCATACCCAGCTAATTTTTTTGTATTTTTAGTAGAGACAGGGTTTCACTGTGTTAGCCAGTATGGTCTCGATCTCCTGACCTGGTGATCCACCTGCCTTGGCCTCCCAAGGCGCTGGGATTACAGCCCTGAGCCACCATGCCTGGCCTCACTTGTTTTTCTTAATTGGACTAAACTTAATCAGAGATAATAACTGTAACTCTATGGTATGATACCAGATCGGCAGTTTTTATACATTTTTACATGCCCATAAAATAGAAATAAAACTCAAATTATTAGTTTGAATCTGATTCATACAAAACCAGCTAAATCTGAGTATTCAGTTTCTAAACAGAAGATGCTACTGAACAGTTCTTAAAGATAAAATATCTAAAGGTTAACTGGTTCTATAACAAGTTTTTTTTTAAACTCAATACATTATTAAGCAATAGAAAATATTATGCTCAGAAACTTCCATACTTGAATCTTTCCTTAACATTGAATTTTGGAATAAATTCTGATCTGAATATAACCAAGCCATAAGCAATATTTTGTAAATAAAATCCCAACAATACCTTTTCTTGGGATCTCTGATGTAAGTGTCTATCAGCAAACTGTACATCTCTGAATGAACATTCTCGATGAGAATTTGAAAGCCATAGAAACAGCGAGCCTCTGGAACCTGCACCTCCTGACTAAAGCGCTCCACCTAAGAAGAAAGGGAAACAGACATATCCAGTTCTATAGGCTCTCATTAAACACTGCAAATCAGAATCCGGACATCAGCATTATCACTTAAAAACTGCCTGTCACATAACAAACAGGTCAGAAAGACCTTATGGATTATTTTAAGCAGTATCCTAGGCAGTACTGTTTATCCATCAATTATCCGTGGTAAATTAGTTGCACAGTATATATATACACATATATATACATATATACACACATACATATCTATATACACACACACACATTTTTTTTTTTTTTTTGAGATGGAGTCTCACTCTGTCGCCAGGCTGGAGTGCAGTGGTGCCATCTTGGCTCACTGCAACCTCTGCCACCCGGGTTCAAGAAATTGTCCCGCCTCAGCCTCCCAAATAGCTGGGACTACAGGAACGTGCCAACACACCCAGCTAATTTTTGTATTTTTAGTAGAAATGGGTTTTCACCATGTTGGTCAGGATGGTCTCAATCTCTTGACCTCGTTATCCGCCCACTTCGGCCTCCCAAAGTGCTGGGATTACAGGCATAAGCCACCGCACCTGGCCTATCTTTCTATTCTTTTTAAAAAGAAATTATGCCTTCTGATCAACCATAGTTAAGTTTCAAAATGGGGAGCCAGAACCCAGTATTCTATTACAGAGCTCCAAAGGTTATTAAAGTGCAGGTTCTCTATTAAGCTTACCATCTGAGGGTAAAAATCAAACTCATGTTACTGCACTGTAAATAGTTTTGATTGGTATAATTTATGCTTGATTTAATAACATTTGCTGGTCAAAGGATAAGCAATTCATCAGAAAAACATTTAAAGAGTTAAGCTTCATCTAGTTCATTTTTTAGACATCTTTCCTCTGGCTCAATTTAATAATCTTAATGACATTATCATCATTTAACTGCTAAAGGAGAACAAAAGTTAAATCAAGCAAAAATCTTACCAAATTTTCATTTACAATTCCATCACTGGCTGCAAAAAAGGCTAAGATGTGAGAGATGAAGTACTTCTCATCTGCTTTAAGCTTGTTCCAGTGAGGGAGATCCTTTGATAAGTCGACCTGGAATAAAAAGATTTTCAAAAATTTTAATTTGGAGTTAAGTTCTTCTCAACGTGTTTGGGAAACTGTTGGGAAACTAACTTCCATTGTAAAGTTAAGTAGGAATATCCCACTACCAGTAAACTATGGAAAAAGAAAGATGTTAGCATTGCAAAGAAATAGAACAAAAATGTTATGCTAATAAGTGTATTATATTGAGAATTTTTGTTAAATGATAGATTACAGCTACTCTTGGTGGGGGAGGGGGAACAGCTAAACTACATGAGGCAAAGGAAATGTTAATTTATTACACCATGGTAACCATTTTACTATATATATGTATCTTATAACATCATGTCGTACACCTTAAACATACACAATAAAATTTATCTTTAAAAAATTACAACAGAATCAAATTTTCTGGCTAAGAAGCTGGCCAGGATGTACTTTAAAAATATCCAAATTAACATAATCTAGTGGCACCAGAGCAAATGAAAGAAGGGCTAAAAGGGGAGTAGGGAGAATAAAAACTAGTCAAGAAGGCACTGAAGTGAATAAGCTAATGATTCTCAACAGTCATTGCTTTAACATTTTATACAATATTTGCTATGGTGTTAGCTAATTAAGCACCTATTAACCAACTGTAGCTGCTACTTTACTGCCAGGTAATCAGTCTACTTTTATATCCAGAAGTAATGCCAGGCAGGTAACAACCTGAGTTTTGTTTTGGGACGGAGTCTCGCTCTGTTGCCAGGCTGGAGTGCAGTGGCATGATCTTGGTTCATTGCAACCTCCGCCTCCTGGGTTCCAGCAATCCTTCTGCCTCAGCCTCCTGAGTAGCTGGGACTACAGGCAGGTGCCACTATGCCCAGCTAATTATTTATATTTTTTAGTAGAGATGGAGTTTCACCATGTTGGCCAGGATGGTCTCGATCTCTTGACCTCATGATCTATTCGCCTCGGCCTCCCAAAGTGCTGGGATTACAGGCGTGAGTCACCACACCTGGCTTTGTCTTGTTTTTTTAAAGAGACGGGGTCTCACTATGTTGCCCAGGCTGGTCTCAATCTGCTGGCCTCAAGCAATCCTCCTACCTCAGCCTCTCAAAGTGTTGGGATTACAGGTGTGAGCTACCACAGGTGACCAATAATCTGGTTTTTTGTTTGTTTTTGTTTTTGCGTTTTAGACGGAGTCTCGCTCTGTCGCCCAGGCTGGAGTGCAGTGGCCGGATCTCAGCTCACTGCAAGTTCCGCCTCCCGGGTTCGCGCCATTCTCCTGCCTCAGCCTCCCAAGCAGTTTATACGTAGGCATGGTTTCCATTGGGAATGGAAATATTTTTGAAAATGTTCATTAGAATTAGTCTTTGGAATTAAGGGAGATATACTTTAGAATTTGGTGAAACCTACAATTTAAAAATTGTCTATTTTTTAAATTTTTGAGACGGGGTTTTACTCTGTCACCCAGTCTGGAATGCGGTGGCACAATCTCAGCTCACTGCAACCTCTGCCTCCTGGGCTCGAGCAATCCTCCCATCTCAGCCTCCAGAGGCACAGGTGGGACCACAGGCGCACAAAACCATGCCTGGCTAATTTTTTGTATTTTTGGTAGTGACAGGGTTTTGCCATGTTGCCCAGGCTGGTCTTGAACTCCTGAGCTCAAGTGATCTGCCCGCCTCGGCCTCCCAAAGTGCTGGGAGTACAGGCCTAAGCCTCTGCACCCAGCCAAAAATTGTCTTTCAATGTACCCTGTCTTAGTCAGTTCTGGGGGCTATAACAAATTACCATTGACTGGGTTGCTTAAACAGCATACTTTTATTCTTCTTTTTTAACATTTCTGGAAGCTAAATGCCCAAGATCAGGATGCCAGCCTAGTTGGATTCTTGGTGAAGGCCCTCTTCCTAATTTACAGATGGCCACCTTCTTGCTGTATCCTGACATAGCAGAGAGAGATCATATCTCTCATGTCTCTTCTTATAAGGGCACTAATCCTATTCATGAGGGCTCCACCCACATGATCTAATTACCTCCCAAGATTCCACCTCCAAACAGCATCACACAGCATATGTAGACATCATTTTGACAGGGACAGGAGGCAGGGAAATTCTGGGCAGAAGAAGGTGGTCCCCGGCGAGGGCTCCACCCTCAATCCTGGAACTGCAGCCCAAAGTGACAACATGCATTCCTGTTCTCCCACTCGAATGTTACCTTTTCCAAAACCATCCGTGGCCCTGCTACCCCACCCTATGCCCATAAAAACCCCAGGCTCTACCAGCAGAGAAGAGGAGAGGAGAAGAGGAGAAGAGGAGAAGCAGCTGGATGCCAGAGACTATGGTTGAACATCAGAGAGAAGCAGCTTAACTTCAGAGGGACAGCTTGACAGCATCCTTTGGAGAGGAGTCCACTCTATCCTCTTTCCAGCTTCCCTTCCCACTGAGAGCCACTTTCATCAGCAATAAAATCCTCTGTATTCACCACCCTTCAATTTGTTCATGTAATCTGATTTTTCCTGGATGCTGAACAAGAGCTCGGGTGCCACAGGTGTGGATGCTAAAGGCTGTCACACTGACCCTCTGCCCTCACTGGTGGAGACCAACTGTTTCATGTGAAAAGGCAGAGGGCCCACTGAACTGTTAAAACAAGCCATCCACGGACAGCAAAAACTAAAAGAGAGTTGACTATAACACATTCCTTCTGGGTCTTCAAGGGTTGTGGGTACTCCCCACAGATACTGCCACGAGGCCTGCATGGAGTTTTGCTCCTGCTGGTGCCCAAAAGAACTTGCCCAAGCTCCTGCACCTGCTCACCTGCATGCTCCCTCCCTCAAGGGGTTGAGCACAGTGGGTTCAAGTGAGTGGAGTTTGCCCCTGCCAGCGCAAAAGCGGCCAGCTAGCTCCAGCATGTGCATTCCAGTTCCCACCTGCGAAGGGATCAGAGAAACTATCCTGCTTCAATTTTGTCAGAAAAAATCTTTTAAATATTTCTCAGGATTAACTTCATAAACAGTTGAAATATGTAACTGTCCTTGTCTTTTGCCTTTCTTCTATTTACTCTAACAAAGCCTCACCTTGGCACAGTAGCTCATGCCTGTAATCCTAGCACTTTGGGAGGCCGAGGCATTCAAGACCAGTCTGGCCAACATGGTGAAACCCCGTCTCTACTAAAAATAAAAATAATTAGCTGGGCATGGAGGCAGGTGCTTGTAATCCCAGCTACTTGGGAGGCTGAGGCAGAAGAATCACTTGAACCTGGGAGGCAGAGGTTGCAGTGAGCTGAGATTACGCCACTGCACTCCAGCCCAGGGGACGTTGGGAGGCTGAGGCAGGAGAATCGCTTGAACCCAGGAGGCGGAAGTTGTAGTGAGCCAAGATTGTGCCACTTGGCAACAGAGAGAAACTCTGTCTCGAAACAACAACAATAACAAAACAAAAAACACAAAGCCTCAATCTCTTTGACCTTTCCAAAAAGGACTTAATGTCCCAACTTTTTAATAACATGCTATTTTCCAAACCCTTTTTCCCATTGATTTATTCTTTAAGTGTTTGCTGAGTACTTATGCTATTTTCCAAACCCTTTTTTCCATTAATTTATTCTTTAAGTGTTTGCTGAGCACTTACTGCACACCTGACACTGTGCTAAGCACTGGGGATACAACGGAGCAGGGTGGAGGAAACATTTGTCTTCATCTTTTAATATGCAACCTAAAAATCAAGTTCTATTCTATTAAAAGCTCAACTTAGGTTTAACTGAAGGACATCTTCTTCATTCTAATATATTATAACCCCTCACTTTTTTTTTTTTTTGAGACAGTCTCACTTTGTTGCCCAGGCTGGAATACAGTGGCATGATCTTGGCTCACTGCAGCCTCTGCTACCCAGGCTCACGCGATTCTCCTGCCTCAACCTCTGAGTAGCTGGGATTATAGGCACCTGCTGCCACGCCTGGCTAATTTTTGTATTTTTAGTAGAGACAGGGTTTTACCATGTTGTCCGGGCTGGTCTCGAACTCCTGACCTCAAGTGATCTGTCCACCTTAGCCTCCCAAAGTGCTGGGATTACAGGTGTGAGCCACATAAAATATATGTTTGATATTAAATGTTAATATTGTAAGATGCTTCCTTTTAAATATTAAAATTATCTCTTTGAACACTCACTTTCAAAGGTCTTGTAAACTTTATTTACACTACATTAGTCATATTTCCTTCCTGCCTAGCTTTTTCTTATTTGAGCAACTTCTCAATTTCATCATTTAAATACTGATTCCAAACTATATAATTATCGTAATTGCCTGAGTGGCTTTAAAGAAAAAAGTCCCAAACCCCAGATTTTTGTCTTTTGATCAGGGTTTCTGTTGATCAGCCATATTTAAGAATTAAGCTCAACCATTTAAGCTTATCAAATGGTAATTTACATAATTTGTAAATGAAAAATATGTGGAACTAAAAATGTGTTTGACTTATCTTCAAAATACGTATTTGAATCTTCCTATAATTACCTAAAAAACATGTATCAACCTGTAGATTTCAGTTTTTAAAAATTAGTGCTTCTTTGTTACAGGTCACATATTATCTTTGCTAAAAGATGCAAGTTAATTTCCAAATGAATTTCAAGAATCCTAAGAATCCTAAGTACCTTTTTAACATGATGAACCAAAAAGCCACCTGTGTATTCCACTTGTTCTCTGAACTGTATCTTACAAAAAAACTTTCTAAAAACCACAGACAGTTAGGGACAGTCAGGTGTGTCGAGCATTATGACCCAGTATGAAAATATTGGGTGTTTGTTTTTGTGTGGTTTGGTTTTTTGCTGTATATGTCAACTATAATATAACAAAGATGTTGACAATATATAACACTACAATGTAACAAAGATGGCATATGGGTAAAATTAGTGTAATAGAACTTCAAACATTGGTGCCTTCTGATTTCTCAGTTAAATTTTCCCCCTTCTGTGCATAAAATAATAGTTTACATTTATTTAGTGCTTACTAAGTGTCAACTACCATTTTAAACATCTCATTAATCCTCATAACAACTCAAATAGCCAAGTACAACTAGCCCAATTTACTGATGAGGATACACAGAGAAGTCATGCAACTTTCCCAGTCCCATATCTAGTAAGTAGTGGCACAGGATTTGTACCTAGGCAGTCTGACCCCATAGCCTGCATTCTTAACAGCATGTATTTAACATTTATAGAATTAACTTCTTGAAAAAATAGATAGATTCAAATCTATCTATCCAAATAGATACATCTATCTAAAAAGATACATATACAAACATATACAGAACAAGAGTGCTGTACAGGTAACACCCATCAAAGATCAAGACAATAACTATTTGTTCAGTTAGACTACAGGGCAATCATCTTCATGACCACTGTCCTTACCAACCAGCAAATATTTTCTAGTTTGCTGTGTTCAACTGATCTCCTAGGTGGAATTAACAGAAAGCATTCTACAGCTGGTCTTTCAGTGGCAACTCTGTCACGTCTGATGTAGCTGAGGGCACGGCCAAACTGGGAGCAGCACTGTGAATTCCACCTGGCTGACTCAGGAGTGAGTCCATGAAGAGTTTGAAGATCAAACTCTTCATGCAGCACCTCCCTTTGTACAATCAGATAAGTCTCTCAGTTGGAAGCAGAGTTGCTCCAGCTTTCACTCATTTTTTGACTAAAGCTGCAATTTTACTTATTCTGCCGACCTTATAAGACTAGTGAGACTAGTCTTACTTGGCCATATCAAACTCAAAGTCTGTTTAAAATTTGAAAATGTTGGCCGGGCGCGGTGGCTCACGCCTGTAATCCCAGCACTTTGGGAGGCTGAAGTGGATGGATCACAAGGTCAGGAGTTTGAGACCAGCCTGGCCAACATGGTGAAACCCCGTCTCTACTATATATACAAAACTTAGCCGGGCGTGGCAGCGGGTGCCTGTAATCCCAGCTCTTGGGAGGCTGAGGCAGGAGAATCGCTTGAACCCGGGAGGTGGAGTTTGCAGTGAGCCGAGATCGTGCCACTGCACTCTAGCCTGGGTGACAGAGTGAGACTCTGTCTCAAAAAGAAAAAAAAAAAGAAAAGAAAAAGAAAAAAGAAAATGTTCTAATACATTGGAAATAAAAATCTGGGAGAATTAGATGCCATTGTTGCAGCAGAAAACTAGTTTATAGATAGTAATCTAAACTAAAACATTGAGAACATCGTATTTAGTCTCAGTAATTCCAAAACTTATCTTCTGCAACTGATCTTCTTCAACGTATAAGTTAAAGTTTTTCAATATCCTGTAAAACAAGAAGGGAACACTGCACTATAGGACATGAATGCTCATGAAGGCAATGCCACGTACCTCTTCTGCTGTCCAGAAGGAAGCCTGTGCCTGTTTATACATTTTCCAAATATCAGGGTACTGGATTGGAAAGATGACAAACCGGCGAGAACTCTTTCTTAGGAGGGGCTCTTCATTTGACTTTATTTCATTGTCGTTGGTATCTGAAGATGATCTCTTTGAAAAATAAAGTACAAACATGCTTTTTATATAGACATTTCTCCTTTATTCATACCTAAACATACATCTAGGGAAGTCAGGGAGACGGCAATGGTTTGAGAGCCTGTCTGCCTGGGTTGAATCCTTACTGTTACCTGGTAGCTGACTAATACTGTTAGGAAGTGCGTGTGTCACCATAGGAAGCTGCTTAACTTCTCTAACCCTCAGTCTCCTCAGCTGTAAAGTAATTCCTGCCTCATAGGTTTATTCTGATGATTAAAAGTGCTTTAAACAAAGCCTGGTATACAATAAGCACTCAAAAATTATTGTAATTATTGCTAGTTTGAGGATAAGTAGAAAGCTAGATCCATAAATGTCATGATGGACAAATTTCTAAGTTTGTGAACAAAATGTCCCTTTAGAGTCTCTCTGATATAGAATGCTGGAATGAATAAGCTACTGGTATAAGCTACTTTATTTTAATGTTTTTTCTTTCTGCTCTTCACTGAAATACTATAATATTTATCTGAAAACTCATTACCTACAACTTAACCTTTGTTCATCTTAACCTTCTGATACTCCAATTTGTTACTTCTATTTACATTTTAACATTACTGCATATGATCTCACTGTGGGCTGTCTCAAAGCTTTGTGAATAAAATGAGAAACACAAACCTGTATTCATACTGCTTCAAAATATGACTGCACTCTAAGAGCAAATGGTGCCATGTAGATATATTTAAAATAGTCAGCGGGAACATCAGAAGAGGACCAGAAGAGTCGCACATGCATGAGAATGAGTATACACAAAGGACATACCAATAAGCTAAACATGTATAAACCAGGATTAGAACACATACAAATTCTAGACTCCTAACCAAAACTGTCTCTCTCTACTGTGACAGGCCCATTATGTTCCTTACTCCAGCCTCCACCCATTGTCACCTCACCAAAGCAAGTGTTATAGAGGAGGAGGCTAAGCCTTCGCAAGAAGAAAGCCCAAAATACAAGCATAAGGCTATGCAAATACCGGGGGACTTGCATGCTTTATACCTACTGCCATCACAGTACAGATTGTCTTGATTTTAACTATTTGTTTAAAGGTGTGGGCCTCCTCAGATACAACACTTGAGCCCTGGAGAAGAGGAACCAATTTTTATTTGTTGTGATGTTCCCAGAACTTAGGATCGTGCCAAGCATGTTAGCTAAGTAAATGGGCTGCTAATTTCTCTTCTTCCTGTACTCAGATTTCTAGGTACCTTTAGAAAATTGTAATTTAACATAGGACCTCAATACATCAGTGACACAACACAATAACCACTAAATCAATCATATTTTCCCCTCTTCATATTACCCCAAAGGCCTGGGTTAGGTTCTAGATATAAGTACATAGCTCATTGCAATGTAATTCCCTGTTAATTGTCTATAGTTTCCTGTGCTTCTTGAAAGTAAAAACCATTTTCCCCCTTGTAGAATCCCTGTGCTTAGCACAGTACCTGGCACTTAGTTGGTACTCATTCCACAAATATTTGAGTAATTTTTTTTTTTAAGACTGGGTCTTGCTCTGTCACCCAGGCTAGAGTATATAGATCATAGTAGTGTGATCACAGATCACTGCAGTCTCAAACTCCTGTGCTCAAGTGATCCTCCTGTCTCAGCCTCCCAAGTAGCTAGGACTATGTGCACACATCACCACGCCTGGATAATTTTTAAATTTTTTGTAGAGATGGGCGTCATGCTATGCTGCCCAGACTGGTCTCAAACTCCTGGCCTTTGCTAGTTTTGTTACTGAAATTTGGGATATACTGAAAGTATGAAAGTTGGGAACTTCCATACTTTTGTTACTGAAAGTTGGGAAGGACACCACAAGTAGTCACTCTTCAGCACCAAATGCCCTGATGATGAATGAAGTTTTTAAATGATGATAAATAAATGATCTGCTGAAGACTAGTACCTTTAAGTTAGAATGAAAGTCACATTTGTATATACATTCTCCTGTTCTATCCTGAAAACCTGTAGACTATTAAGAGGAGGAGCTGGATTAGGAGTGTATTACAAAGGATTTTGCAATGTGAAGAGAAGGAGGTTAACCAACATCAACCCTTGAGCTGGGCTAGAGATGACATATTATTTCATAATGCTTAGATACGTGCACAAACATACATGTAAATACAACTTCAGAAATGTCATGCATCTTGGAACTCTAGGCTCTCCAGAGTACCATCTGTGGACCTAATCTAAGAACCCATATTTTAGAAGAAAAAAACAATGTGAAAAAAGATATGATGAGCAGGGCACAGTGGCTCATGCCTGTAATCCCAGCACTTTGGGAGGCATAGGCGGGCGGATCATGAGGTCAAGAGATCGAGACCATCCTGGCCAATGTGGTGAAACCCCCTCTCCACTAAAAATACAAAAATGAGCTGGGTGTGGTGGCACGTGCCTGTAGTCCCAGCTACTCGGGAGGCTGAGGCAGGAGAATTACTTGAACCTGGGAGGCAGAGGTTGCAGTGAGTTGAGATCACGCCACTGCACTCAAGCCTGGCGACACAGCAAGACTCCATCTCAAAAAAAAAAAAAAAGGTATGATGGTATGTGACATTTTTGAAGAATTAGAAGTCATTTTCTATTTGAAGAACTAGAAGTCTGGACTTCATGGTAGTGGGGGACAATGGGAGGAGATGAAACCTAAAAGGCAGCAGAGAACACTTCCCAGTGAACTCTGTGATCCCCTTAATGTCACAAACACCAGGAGAAAATTTCACTTTTAAATGTTTTTATCCTTTTAAAATAGTAATAAAAATAACCAAAACAAATGTTTTATACTGTACAGAAAGGAAATCAGCAAATCATCAATGCATAAACTTGTGTTTCCAGGTTCTCTTTCTTTTTTTTTTTTTGGATGACCTCAGATGAAAGTGTCTCTTGGTATCTCTGCTTAACTGAAGAATACCATGAGAGTGAAAAATAGGCAGTTAAAAAAAAAAAATTTAAAACCCTGTAACCATTTGTATGGATTTTTCAGAGTTGAACCAAGCTTTTAATTTTTTTTCCAAAGCCAAACAATATTGAAAAAACAATATTTATAGTGACAATAATACAGTAGAGGCTTTATTATGCAAAGCAATCCAAACAGGTACTTGAAAATTGGCTAAAGGTAGGAATCATAAGAAAATGGTGTATTCCTTAAACTATGTGACTTAAACACATCATTTTTTTTTTGAGACAGTCTCGCTCTGTCACCCAGGCTAGAGTGCAATGGCATGATCTCGGCTCACTGCAACCTCCGTCTCCCGGTTCAAGCAATTCTTCTGCCTCAGCCTCCTGAGTAGCTGGGATTACAAGTGCCCGCCACCATGCCCAGCTAACTATGGCATTTTTAGTAGAGATAGGGTTTCACCATGTTGGCCAGGCTGGTCTCAAACTTCTGACCTCAGGTGATTTACCTGCCTCAGGCTCCCAAAGTGCTGGGATTACAGGTGTGAGCCACTGTGCCCAGCCTAAACACATACATTTATTTACATTTATTTTTACTAATCTTCTGCCATATGGTCAAACTTTTTTAAACTTGGCTCACCGACTAAAGCCCCAAGTGTTTTGAATATTCCACACCATAATGTATCACCTACACTTTCGAGCTTTAAAATTTTTCTTTTTTTAGAGACAGAGTATTGCTCTTTCACCCAGCCTGGAGTGCAGTGGTATGATCATAGCTCACTGCAGCATCAAATTCCTGGGCTCTAGGGATCTTCCTGCCTCAGCCTGCAGAATAGCTGGGACTACAGACACATGACACCATGCCTAGTTAATTTTTTTTAATTTTTGTAGAGATGGGGTCTTGCTATGTTGCCTAGGCTGGTCTCGAACTCCTGGCCTCAAGCGATCCTCCTGCTGCAGCCTCCCAAAGTGCTGGGAGTACAGGTATGAGCCACCTCACCCAGCCTCTAGTGGGAACAGAAATATATCAGTGCCAGCTGGATGTGGTGGCTGGCCAGGTGTGGTGGCTCATGCCTGTAATCCCAGCATTTTGGAAGGCTAAGGTAGGCGGGCAGATCACTTGAGGTCAGGAGTCCAAGACCAGCCTGGCCAACATGTTGAAACCCCATCTTTACTAAAAATACAAAAATTAGCCACGCGTGCCGGCGCATGCTTGTAATTCCAGCTACTTGGGAGGCTGAGGTGGGAAGACTGCTTGAACCCAGGAGGCAGAGGTTGCAACGAACCAAGATCACTGCACTCCAGCCTGGGCGACAGAGCAAGACTCCATCTCAAAAAACAAAACAAAACAAAAAGAAATATATGGATGCATGAGAGAGCAGCCTACTAGCCACAGAAACTTCAAAGCTCATGGGTATCTATATTTTTATAGGGTTAGTAAAGGAGCAAAATTGGTTAGTAGTAATCTGATTTTTAAAAAATTGTGGAGCAGGTCGAAGTGGGCTGCTTATATATAAAACACTTTGGCATCTAATAACTCTAACATGTATGCTATTGGGAGCCACTGAAGGTTTTTAATCAGGCAAATAACATAATCAGATGTATGTTTTAAGATTGCTTTTGTAGAAACATTGCTAGATTAGAAGAGAAATTAGAGGCAGATAGAACAATGAAAAGATTATTGTACTACCCATCTCTTGCCTGAACTAGAAACACACAAAAAAATTGATTTAAGTGATATTCAGAAGTAGAATGAATTATTCTTGCTAAAAATTTGAATTTGGGACAAGGGGACAAGGAACAGTTAAAGATGCCCTTGATGTTTCCAGCTCCAGTAACTGGGTGATAACAAGACATAAAAAATACATAGAAGGTGCTCAGTACCTGGAGAATAAATGAATAAATCAGACAAAAATTTTGCTTCTCACATTAGATGTTTAACAGAAGTTTAACTCCTCCCACCAAGCCGGGTGATAACAACAAAGTTACAAACACAATATCCTTACAAAGTCAACTAGGTCATTAGAAAAGATAACGAATTCAGGTCGTGTGTGGTGGCTCACGCCTGTAATCCCAGCACTTTGGGAGGCCAAGGCGGGCGGATCACGAGGTCAAGAGATTGAGACCATCCTGGTCAACATGGTGAAATCCGGTCTCTACTAAAAATACAAAAATTATCTAGGCATGGTGGCGTGTACCTGTAATCCCAGCTACTCGGGAGGCTGAGGCAGGAGAATCACTTGAACCCAGGAGGCAGAGGTTGCAGTGAGGCGAGATGGTGCCACTGCACTCCAGCCTGGCAACAGAGTGAGACTCTGGCTCAAAAAAAGAAAAAAAAAAAAAAAAGGAAAGAAAGGAAAAATATAATGAATTCAGTTTCAAGATGTCCAGTAAGCAGTTAAAAATATAACACTGCAGAACAGGAGTGATGGAGATCCCATTAGTGGCTGCCAAGGGAATGGATGTGATTATCCAGAGAGAACATACAGAGTAGCAAGACAACTAAGGATACAGCTTTAGAGAATGCTGATATTTAAAGGGCTGATGAAAGAAGAGGAGCCAGCTGGGATTAAAACAGACTGAAATGGATGCAGGACAAGGAAAAGCAAAAGTAGGAATGATGTGATTTGGCTAAAGCAAAGGATCCAGACTTTTAAGATAAATCAGACTAAGAAGTTAGGAATCAATTTTATGGCCAAAGATCTTCAAACACTTGGAGGTCTGGAAGGCTCATACTCCAATTCTCCCCATTTGCCCCCATTTGCTGGCGTTCACTGCAGGGTACAGTTTGAAAATCTGTACCCCACAGATTTGGGGGAACAAATAGTCATGGAGAGTTTCTGAATGGGAATTAACATGAATAGAGGTTGCATTAGGAAGACTAATCAGAAACCCACGTATAGGATTAATTGATACAAAACTAGATTTTGCAAGCAACTAACGAAACAATTTCAAAGATGGAAATGAGGACTTGAATAAAGATGTGGCAGTTAGCATGAAAAAAGCAGCTTCAACAAGACTTCACCAGCCTAAGGTGTTGGCCAGGCTTTTTGGTAGGAACTGCGCCCCTTTTGGGAGTTTTTTGGGGGGTACAGGGTCAGTAACACAGAGGCACTGGTCTAATGAAGGATTAACTTGGCAATGGTAATTAGGATTGAATGGCAGGTAATATAGGAGATAGAGAAACAACAAAATTATTGTAGCTGCACAGGTGTGAAGCGATGAGAATTTGAAATAAAGTTTAGCAGTAGGCATTCCTTAGTGACATTCTACTGCCTTTTCCAGAATGGTACTTTCAGTTTCTGACTGACTCAATTTCTGGTCATCCAGTTGGGAGATATGCCTGGGCATGTCAGGACAACAATTTAGGTCAAGATTCCCCAGCAAGCATCTATGATGCCCCAGTCTAGGCTGGCATCATACCAGGCTCTTACCTCTCATCCAGCCCCAATTCTACCACTTCTGTTTCTTTGCCTTTATGTCTCTTCTACATCTGTAAAATATCTGCATGTTGTCATAGTCATACACTACTTGTAAGTATCATTTTCATCCCACAAAATCTGACAGAACAAATGGGATACTGGCCCAGGTGCAAGAACTTGGTTTTAAATTTAGCTCCACTACTGAGTCCTGGGCATGCCATTTAATGTTTTCTGGCCTAAACTTTATCTTGAAAATAGACTACGAATTAGATTAGCAATAGTTAACTCTGAGAAACTGACAAAAACTATGGACCCCTTTCTCAGAAGATTTTTTTTTTTTTTTTTTTTTTGAGACAGAGTCTTGCTCTGTCGCCCAGGCTGGGGTGCAGTGGCCGGATCTCAGCTCACTGCAAGCTCCGCCTCCCGGGTTTAGACCATTCTCCTGCCTCAGCCTCCCGAGTAGCTGGGACTACAGGCGCCCGCCACCTCGCCCGGCTAGTTTTTTGTATTTTTTAGTAGAGACGGGGTTTCACTGTGTTAGCCAGGATGGTCTCGATCTCCTGACCTCGTGATCCGCCCGTCTCGGCCTCCCAAAGTGCTGGGATTACAGGCTTGAGCCACCGCGCCCGGCCTCTCAGAAGATTAACATCTGCACATAGAAAATCTACATACCACTTCAGACTTATAAAGCCCCTTCTAGTCTACCTATGGACTCTTTAAGACAGTGGGGGGTTTTTGTTTTTGTTTTAATATGTGTACCAGGATCAGCTGAAGTACTTGTTAAAAATGCAGATCTCAAAAGATTTTGATTCATTATGTTTGGGGTGTGGGTCCAGCAATTTACATTTTTTACAAAATACTCCAAGTCACTCTGATGTAGGTCTCCTATCATGTATGCACTCTGGCATCTAGAAAAACAAAGTGCTTCAGGCATCCCAGCATCTCAAGTTAAAAACTTTTGGACCACTAAAATTCATTCTGAATCTAAAATTCTGTCTGTCTTTGCGGGTCTGTATCGAGATAGGAGTAATAAATAAAGTTTAATATCCAGGTGTTAAGCCTGAATCACTGCTGGTGTCATTAGCATAAACAGCAAAGTCTGAATTTTCCCCTTTGAGTAAGGAAGTTGGTACTAAACGCATTTGTTTAAAAACAGGAAGAAAATGCTTGAGGGGTATTTACAGTTAGTTACTAAATGCTTACAAAAATCAAGTCAAATAAAATAAAATCCCAAACCTGGAATCTACAACTTTCTAAAGAAATGTAGGGCCAAGCATGAATCTCTTGGGGGTGGAAACGTTTGTTTCCTCCAAATCTTCACAGTATTAAAACAAAGGCACCACAGCAACAGGTTCCAGTAGTACAAAAAGCATTTCTCTTGTTCACAAACGACTTAGAAGTATTTACAAAATGACAGCTTGAAAATTATACAGCAACAGTTTAAACTACCATACAATCCTAGAGTCTAACAAATTCTGGTTTATTTTAGGTACTTTTATCAGCATAAGATCTGTGGACAGGATGAACAACTTGGGCTTAAAAGCACTTACAACTTTCTTGGCACTTTGCATAAAGCATTTTCCTTAATTCTCTGTGAAGTATCACTTCCATTGTATAAAGGAAGAAAGTGACCCCCAAGATTCAGTTAGTTAAGGAGCCGGGCCAGAGCAAAACCGGCCTCCTACCCTGATTTTTTCATTGGGAGGAGGTCATGAGGAATTCGTATCCCCTTCTACGTGTCATCTTCACCCCATCCACCTGTGTCAATTTCCACACGCGTTCTCCATCCCAAATGGTATGCACCTCTCCAGCAGAGCCGCCACAGTCCTCGTTCCTTGCCTCAGTTTCCCTAGCCAGGGCTCCAAAACAGGGAAGGAGGGTGGGAGAGCGTGAGGCGGATAAACGCAGGGGTAAGTCTCACCCCGGCCTGAGGCCTCCAAGCGTCGTCCTTGGCTGGCTCCGGGGCAGAGCAGCGGAGCGGGACGCAAACCCAAAGTCAGCGCCTTCCTCCGCCCTCCCCGGGGACGGCCTCCTCGGCGCTCGCAACTACGAAACCAGGCTGCGGCGAGGGAGGGCGGACAGGCCTGTCCTGACCGCGACGAATAACATTTCCTACAGCGGTCCTGCAACTTGCAATCTAACGGGCTGGCGTGTCTGCGGGGAGGGGGAAGAAGCGACAGCAACATTTACCTCATCCAGATCCAGCCCGGCCGCTTCCGGCCTTTCCGGGTCACCCATCGCGCAGACTCCGCCGAAGCTACAGGCGCCGAAGGAACTGAGCTAAGCAGGCTACCTCCAACTACCACAGGCCGCAGGTGGTCCGCTGGTCCGCTGGGTCCGCCCCGCCCCCAGCGCTAGGGACCCGGCCGGCCCCGCCCCGCCGCGCCGGCCCTGCTTTCTCGCCGGTCCATCGAGTGACTCTCCCAGCGCCGGCCTGGCCCCGCCTCCCCCACCTCGGGACTCCGCCTAACCTCGGCCAGCGCCGCCTCCCCGCCTGCGGCCTAAGGGAATCTCCTCGCCTGGGCCGACCCGCTTCCCCAACCTGCGGCCTAAGGGATCCTCCCCGTCTCTGCCCGCCCTGCCTCCCAGCCTGCGGCCTTAGGGATTCTCCCAGTCTCGGCAGGCCCCGCCTCCCCTGCCTCGGGGCTCCGCCTATCCCGGCCAGCCCCACTTCCCCGCCTGCGGCCTAAGGAAATCTCCCTGCCTCCGCTGGCCCCGCCTTACTCTATTGCACCGCCCAGTCGCCCGGCTTTCCCCTGAGGGACGCCGCCGGCTCTGGACGGCCCAGCCTACTCCAGCTGGCCCCACCTCACCGCATCGGTCCCGCCTCCTCCGCTCGCCCCCTCCGGGCGCCCACTCCTGAGGAGATCGCCTAGAGCCCTCGCGGTCTCTTTTTACTGCCGGCCCCGTGAGGGAGTCGGCTCCCTGCCCACCCCGCCCGGTCCCACCTCGCCTCGCCCTCCCCGGGTTCTAGCCACCTGGTGCGGCAGGTGTCTTGCAGGTCGGCTCGAGATTCCCGAGCTCACCCTCGTGGTGCACCAGGAACACGGTGCTTTGCGCTAGCCCGGACTGTCCTGAGACACTGCGGGAGGCCAAGAGAACGCGCTGTTGCTGTGTGAAGCGCCAGGGACTGGGCAGCTACACCGCCAAACACTTCGGTAGGGAAAGGGCTGGCTGGTTTTGTGCGTAAACAACCGAAAAGGGGAAGTGGCTGGGGGAAAGTGTGTGTGTCAATGCGGGTGAGTGAGGGGGAGAGGGACAAGTTACTAAAGTCAGGAAAACATTTTGAAAAAAAAATTTTTTTTGAAAAAAAATAGTTTGGTCTAACAAAAATAAAATGGAAGAGAGATTTAAGTAGTTTGAAGCTGAAAGACTGACGGGATCTTGCCGTGACCCGAACAGCATGCACCTGTTTTGTGGATGGCTGAAGGATGGTAAATAGGATCAAGATCTCACTGTAAGCGTTGAAAATGCCGAAAGCTCTTTCTCAAACCTGCCATAGAGTGGGGGTAGACAGTCCTTCTTAAAGCAACTACTGGGGTCAAATGCTGAGTGAAATTTTTTTCATCTGTGAACTTTAATAGCCACATAGATTCTACTAAGCAACTGAGTCTCAATTTACTATAGGCCACTTGGCAAATAATCAGATTCATTCACTTAATGTCATCAAACAATATTGTGTGTCGGGCATCATGTTTAGGCGTTCATGATACAAACATGAATGAGTTTGGTGAAAAAGAATCATCGTGGGCATGCATTCTAGTTCCCTCACTTGTTAGCCATGCTACCTTGGGTCAACCTCTCTGAGACTCAGCTTTCTCATCTATAGGGTAAGAATAATAATCCCTTCCTCATAAGGTTGTTGTGTGAATTTAATAATATATTACTTGTTAAAACACTTATGAGGTGGGAAATTACCTTGATGTAATGGTAGCTTCCACGTACAAGTCAGGCCATCCCAGAGGGTCATGGAACTCGAGACCAGGAGTTCAAGACCAGCCTGACCAACATGGCAAAACCCCATCTCTACTAAAAATACAAAAATTAGCCGGTCGTGGTGGCGCATGCCTATAATTCCAGCTACTTGAGAGGCTGAGGCAGGAGAATCGCTTGAATCCGGGAGGCAGAGGTTGCAGTGAGCTTAGATGGCGCCATTGCACTCCTGCCTTGATGTCAAGAGCGAAACTCCGTCTCAAAAAACAAAACAAAACAAAACAAATGTCCTTGGCTTTGCAGTCGTAAACGAAATACATTACAATTCTTCAACTGAAGAAGATAGGCAAAAACTGTTATGGTGTTTTGTTTGTTTTATGTGTGGGTTGTTTTTTGTTGTTGTTGTTAAAATGGAGCAAAATAACGAATATAAAGATAAGACCTCAATGAGCATGGCACTAATGGAGAAGGGATTCTTCACAAAACCATATTTCTTCCCCCATCCTGTCTTCATTTGATGTGGATCAAAAGATAACACTGGCCATTTGGTTAAAAAATGCAATACACTTTTATGCATTATAACTATGGCGTATACAATATGCCATAAAGACTATATGAAGATGTAGAATTCTGTTACTCCTAGAGATCTTGTAGTTACACATTTAATTGTTTACATAGTTACATTGTAACTAATATATACTTTACATACAATAAAGTAATGGGGAAGAGGAAAATGAAAGGATAGAGAAAATTATAGTAGTCAGGGTGTGGTGGAACCAAATTGCAGTTTTCTAAATGAAAATGCATTCTTGGTACCTAAGAACAGAGTTCTGTATTAAAGTAGCAGACTCCTTTTTCAGTCAAGACCTCCTGTCCTTGGAACACATTAATTGTATCTTTAGCCTCCCTCTCCAACTTTACAGGTGTGTCTATTTCATTGATTGGTTGCACATGAAGTCTAGAATCTGATCAGCCTCATTGCCTAACCCTGTTCACAATAGGCTTTCATTAATTTACTAAGCAGTATATGCCTTTTTTTTTTTTTTTTAAAGATGGAGTCTCCTTCTGTCACCCAGGCTGGAGTGCAGTGGCGGGATCTTGGCTCACCGCAGCCTCTGCCTCCCGGGTTCAAGTGATTCTCCTGCCTCAGCTTCCCAAGTAGCTGTGATTACAGGCGCCTGCCACCACACCCAGCTAATTTTTGTATTTTTTTAGTAGAAACGGAGTTTCACCATGTTGGTCAGGCTGATGTTGAACTCCCGACCTCAAGTGATCCGCCCGCTTTGGCCTCCCAAAGTGCTGGGATTACAAGTGTGAGCTACTGCGCCCAGCTGGAATATGCCTTTTAATCTTAAACTGCACCACAGACCCATTCTGCCCTGCCACTTTCAAATTAATAGGATTGTTGTTCTCGATCTTGCCTCCTTCCTTGGGCTTTCCGTCAGCCAGTCTTCTTAGCTGCCACTTCACAAAACGGTTGTCAGTTCTGTGCCAAACAAGCATACAAGCTGTACCCTATTAAATCATTTTAAAACATAACAGCAAGGGGAAAGAGATTGAGGGGACTAACATATTTTGGTTAGGATGTGGGAAGGGGAGAGAGTGGAAGGATTATGCCGTCTGAATCTTAATGTTCATGTACTGTTTGATGCATCAGCCTTCCTTGCTGGTGGAAGGACCATATGGTCACTATGAGGACCATAGTGAGGATGAGCAAGAGTGCTCAGCAGGTAGAAGGTGGAGCCAGCACACATTTTTCTTTTGGAGAACTGCTGGAACCTGACTCCAGCTATAACTGGATTTATAACCAGTTATAATAAACCTACTGAGCAGTTATGGATGGTATCTGTGTTTCTTGGACAGAGCACGTGTGGGGCCAGAGTGGATCTCACCAGTGAGTGGCTGATTTAGGGATAACGTAGTTGTCAATCTGGCAGTAACATGATCATTCCCTTATGAATATTTAAGATTTACTGGGGGCTGGGCACAGTGGCTCACGCCTGTAATCCCAGCACTTTGGGAGGCCGAAGCTGGCGGATCACCTGAGGTCAGGAGTTCAAGACCAGCCTGGCCAACGTGGAGAAACCCCGTCTCTACTAAAAATATAAAATTAGCTGGGTGTGGTGGTGCAAGCCTATAATCCCAGCTACTCGGGAGGCTGAGGCAGGAGAATTGCTTGAACCTGGGAGGCGGAAGTTGTGATGAGCCACGATTGCGCCACTGCACTCCAGCCTGGGCAACAAGAGCGAAACTCCATCTCAAAAAAAAAAAAGATTTACTTGGTCTTTCCAGCCCTTTTAATCTAAAAATGGAACTCTCATGTGTTCCATTATTTTTGTGTATGTTCAATACACATATGTTCCGTTCATCCTATTTTTAACATGCCTCACAGCATAATTATTTATTTATACATAATACATCTTACAAATTTCATTATGTCTAACAAGTCATTTGCTCCCATACTTAGTTTCTCTCAATTTCTGTGGCAGAATTGCATATTCTTAAATAACATAGCAAAAACACACAACAGTATTTAGAATAGTGTAGTCTGGATGAGTTTCCCCCAGGATGTTCAAAGTTATTGGGAGAGCAAATTAAAACAATAACGTGTGCAACTGAAAGATCTCAAGGAGTAAGAGGATTCTGCATCTTCATATGGACTTTATGGCATGTTTTATTTTCCAAAAATGGCCATACACTATTTCTGGTACCATATGCTGTTCCAGAACTTGGATACACCTCCCATTAAAAGGTGATGTCTAATGCACTTCCCTTTGCATATGGGCCATCAATACTAACTTTTGTTTGTTTGTTTGAGACGGAGTCTTGCTTGGGCGCCCGGCTGGAGTGCAGTGGCACAATCTCAGCTTACTACAACCTCTGCCTTCTGGATTCAAGCGTTTCTCCTGCCTCAGCCTCCTGAGTAGCTGGGATTAGAGGCACGCACTACCACGTCTGGCTAATTTTTTGTATTTTTAGTAGAGACAGGGTTTCACCATGTTAGCAAGGGTCGTTTTGATCCCTTGACCTTGTGATCCGCCCGGTGACCCATTTCTCAAGCTTGATGTCTCAACACCCACACCTTTTTTTTTTTTTTTTTTTTTTTTTGAGACAGAGTCTCGACTCTGTTGCCCAGACTGGAGTGCAGTAGCGTGATCTCAGCTCACTGCCATCTCCGCCTCCCAGATTCAAGGGGTTCTCCTGCCTCAGCCTCTGAGTAGCTGAGACTATAGGCACGCGCCACTATGTCCAGCTAATTTTTGTAGAGATGGGTTTTCACCATGTTGACCAGGCTGGTCTCAAATTCCTGACCTCAAGTGATGGGCCTCCCCTGGCCTCCCAAAGTGCTGGAATTACAGGTGTGAGCCACCGTGCCTGGCCTCAACCCCTTTTAAATAAAAAAATTTTCACAGCCACTTTGTTTTTTTTTTTTTTTTTTTTTTGAGACGGAGTCTTGCTTTGTCACCCAGGCTAGAGTGCAGTGGCCGGATCTCAGCTCACTGCAAGCTCCGCCTCCCAGGTTCACGCCATTCTCCTGCCTCAGCCTCCCACGTAGCTGGGACTACAGGCGCCCGCCACCTCGCCCGGCTAGTTTTTTGTATGTTTTTAGTAGAGACGGTGTTTCACCGTGTTAGCCAGGATGGTCTCGATCTCCTGACCTTGTGATCCGCCCGTCTCGGCCTCCCAAAGTGCTGGGATTACAGGCTTGAGCCACCACGCCCGGCCAACACAGCCACTTTGATACTGACTTAAACTACATATGTATTGTTACTTAAGTATGTACAAACCTAAGACCAGTAACAAACTCCTTATTCTTGGAGCTTTACACAACTAAAAGTAGATTTATAAATTAAATACAAACAAGACTATAGAAATGATAAAATTCCAGTTTGCAACCAAAAGCAATGAATGATGATGTTGCTTTGCTAAAACTATATTGCATCAGTGTGAATTTTATAGTGACCATTAATGAAGCATGTTTTTTTGCATCCTAGCCATGGGATAGATAACTTTTTCTATAACTCTTTTTATCAGTTGCCTTTCATAAGGAACAAATGTGTCATTTACATATTAAATTCCATTCTTTAAATTTTTGTCTATTTGACATAAGTGCCATCATAAATGGTTAACCAGGTAATTCAAGATACTGCATATATGTTAAGAATCAAAATAAGATGCTTGTGGAAAATTGGCAGATCCTGAACCCTAGTTTGAAAACCACTAAACAGGTCTATATTTAATGAGCCATTCTTTTATAATTCAGGAAGGCCTCCAGTGTGAAGGAAGGTGAGAATTTTGGAGTTAGGTTGGTTTAGAGCTAATTGGAATAGGCCAAGTGCAGGATAAAGCAAGCTTGAAATAAGGCAGTGGTAGTGAGGAATGCAAGAAGAATCCGTGCATGTGAGTTAAGTAAATGTACTCAAGATGACTTGATCAGTGGTTGGATATGGACTTTAGGGTAGAGGGAGGATTCTAGGATGACTATAAGTTTCTTTTTTTCTTCTTCTTCTTTTTTTTTTTTTTTGAGATGTAGTTTTGTTCTTGTTGCCCAGGCTGGAGTGTAATGGCACGATCTCAGCTCACTGCAACCTCCGCCTCCTGAGTTCAAGCAATTGTCCTGCCTCAGCCTCTCAAGTAGCTGGGATTACAGGCATGTGCCACCATGCCCGGCTAATTTTTGTATCTTTAGTAGAGACGAGATTTCTCCATGTTGGTCAGGCTGGTCTCGAACTCCCGACCTCAGGTGATCTGCTTGCCTCAGCCTCCCGAAGTGCTGGGATTACAGGCATGAGCCACTGTGCCTGTCAATGACTACAAGTTTCTAATCCAGAGACTAGGCAGTTAGCAGTGCCTTTTGCCAATGAAGTCTTAGTAGGAAGACAGTGAGTTGTTTGGACATGTCAAGATCATGATTCTCATGAAATCCAATTGGGGGTTTCTAGTTATGTGGTTCAGAACTGATGGGCTCAGCCGTAGATCTGATCCAATTGTGACAACCTGAAAGCCATACTTAGCAACCCTTCACATTAATAGTAAGTAAAGTAGTTTTTGCAAAAGAATTAGCAAGCAATATATATTTTTTCTAAAAAATTTCAAGTTCAGTACAAAGAACATTTTCCCTCTTAACTATTTCACAATAAGTTGCTAATATGTCTAGGCTAAATGCAGAAAAAAAGAAGTGAGGCAATTTTCTTTTACTCATAAGTGTGAGAGCATTGGAAAGACAGGAGTTTTGGGTCATAAGAGTTGGATAATAAGACAACACTTCAAAGGTGCAGAGTTCCAGGTGAGATAAAATCAACAAGTTACAACAGTATGTTCCTAAATTGCATTGAAGTTGGTCATTTGAATCCATTGAATGAATTTTAACATTCTACTGGGCACTGGAGAGGAAAAGGTAATTGAGATGGAGTTCCTACAGTAAAGGAACCTAGAATAGAGGAAAAGGTAATTGAGATGCAGTTCCTACACTAAAGGAACTTAGAGTAAACGGTAATTGAGATGGAGTTCCTACACTAAAGGAACCTAGAGTAGAGGAAAAGGTAATTGAGATGCAGTTCCTACACTAAAGGAACTTAGAGTAGAGGAAAAGGTAATTGAGATGGAGTTCCTACACTATAGAAACCTACAGAGTAGAAGGGGAAATCAAGCAGACACATTATTCAGAGGGAGTACAAAGAAAGTAAGACAGCTTTGTCAAGGTGGAGGGTGGAGGGCAGGTCAAGGAGAGCACCTCAAAGAGGTGGGTAAACCGGATTCTGAATTATGAATAGGAACTAACCATTCCAAGATGAGGGGCCATGGAGAGTGGGCAGTAAGGTCAGAGGGAGCAGTATTTATACAGTCTCCAAGGTGACAGAGGTCATAACCTACCAGGGAACTGCAAGTCTTTCAGTATAACAAGATAGCAAGTAAATATAAGGCTGTAAAGCAGGATACCAATCATGAAGGGCCTTGTCGAGTTTGAACTTCATTTTACATAGCCATCTGTGGAAAGTCAGTGTATTTTAAACAGGTGAGGGAGTAAAATGGTTAATATGCATTTTAGAACTTGTTCTGCCTCTACATATTAAAGGAAACAAAACAAACAGAAACCAGTTAGTAAGCTACTGACATAATCTAGGTAGAAGGTGGTGGATGTGGATGTGGAGAGAAGTAGATTAACTCAAGAGTTCAATATTTAGTAACTGTAGGGCTTGATGGTTAATATGAACATAGGGGTAAAGAGGGAATTGAATGGAATATGATATGGGAACTAGATAATTTACTGATTCATAAATGATTTTTTGACCAGGCATTGTGGTACACACTGGGCTTAAGAGAAGCGAACAAGGATAGAGTTTCTGATAGCCTCTGCTATTGTGGAGGGTCACTAGGAGAAGTCAGACAGTGAGCACGTAAACTAGTTTTGGATAGTACATGGATGGACCAAGAGTGGTGAGAGTTGGAATATCTGTGAAGCTGTTAAGGTGAAGTCATAGCTGTGGGAGGGCAGGGGCCCTCTTGTTACTGTTTAACTTGCATTGGTTTAGGGCATTAGCAGTAGGGGAAAGTACAGAATGACCAAAATTTGCCCAGAAACCATAGTTCTTTTTCACTTTCTCAGATCACTTAAACACTTCAGCTGCTGTACCTTAAACTTGGCTAGTTTTTGCCTCCCTTAAACAGGTGTCCCAAGATCTGCTGAAGTTTTATTTTAAAAATAAGAGAATCAGTGTTTTACAATGCTTCCAAGAAGTTCATGTGATCAAGAAAATGTACATCTCATGCAAGTCAAGGACCATAGCTTTTCTATATAGTGCTCTACTGATGCACTTATTATAGGTAATATAGTGGTTCCAGGTATTTGGCACCTTTTATAAATAAATTCTTTCATTCAAAAATTATGAGTGAGGGCCAGGTGCGGTGGCTCACGCCTGTAATCCCAGCACTTTGGGATGCCGAGACGGGCTAATCACCTGAGGTCATGAGTTCAAGACCTGCCTGGCCAACATGGTGAAACCCCGTCTCTACAAAAATACAAAAATTGGCCCAGCATGATGGTGAGTGCCTGTAATCCCAGCTACTCAGGAGACTGAGGTGCGAGAATTGCTTGAGCCTGGGAGGCAGAGGATGCAGTGAGCCAAGATTGCACCTCTGCACTCCAGCCTGGGCAAAAGAGCGAGACTCCATCTCAAAAAAAAAAAAAAAAAAAAAAAAATGCTTACTTTGATCAAGGCCCTGTATTTCAGGTTACAGAATTTAACATCTTAAACTTTATCAACATTGGACGTATCTTTTTAAATGCATGCTTCTCCACTTTCTTCCAGAGCATATAGAACAGTTTTGAGTGGATAACTATCCTGACGTAAAGTAAATGTTAGCCTTGAGTGCTATGTTTGAATTGGGTAAGGCTGATGGCATGTCATCCTTATGTAGCAGGCGCAATATTTGCAGTATTCAGACTTCTAGACCTGGTGCTAACCAAATGTTTCTACATTAAATGGCTTAATTCTGTTGTGTTTTTTAATGTTTTCTAGCTTCCTTGATCTTAATTTTGCTATTTCTGGTCTGTGTTAAAGCAGGAACCTGATGATCAAAAACTCTTAAGAATTAAACCCTCTCCTTCTAATCACTGTACTTGGACTTCAGTGCCTATATTTTGAGGTTACTATGACTTTTTTTTTTTTTTTTTTTTGAGACGGAGTCTGGCTCTATCTCCAGGCTGGAGTGCAGTGGCGTGATCTCATCTCACTGCAACCTCCGAACCCCTAGTTCAAGTGATACTCCTGCCTCAGCCTCCCAAGTAGCTGGGATTACAGGCACGCGCCACCACACCCAGCTAATTTTTGTATTTTTAGTAGAGATGGGGTTTCACCGTGTTAGCCAGGATGGTCTCGATCTCCTGACCTCGTGATCCGCCTGCCTCGGCCTCCCAAAGTGTTGGGATTACAGGCGTGAGCCACGTCGCCCGGTTGACTGTTTTGTTTTTACTCACTCTTCCATACCCCAACCTGTTTCTTGGTAGTTGAGGATCACTATGACTGTTTTTATGTAGGCAGAATTTTTAAGAAAACAACACAAATTCAGGTATTTGTTCCATAAAGGTACTAAAAAGTAAATGTATTAAAGGTGATTGTCATATAAGCCTTCCATTTCTACAGGTAGTAACAGTGCCTGTGATTTCACTAGACAAAACTGAACATATAAAAACGTAGTCGGCTACCTGGGAGCCTGAGGCACTTTGTTTACAGATAGTTTCTTAGGGCTAACTCAAAACACATCTAACCAGAACCATGCCATAAGCTTGCCAGAGAATCACAATGCATTTAAACATCATAAATAGCCAAATTTCATCTTCCCCATTGAAGACAGCATTTCAGATACAAGTACATGGGCTGGTAATGTTTTTCCTGAAGAGATCCTACTTGTATCAAAGTCAGCCTGTAGCTGATTGAAAGTTTAAACACTGATTTAAAGTTTAGCAGCTAGAAATAGAGTCTGAAAAAGATTTAGAAAACTGAGTTATTTTACCCACGAAACACACATCTGCCCTTTTAGAGCAAGCAGCTCTTTATACCTTATGAGAAAACTTAAGAACAAAAAGTTAGCTTTTCACTTTAAGGTACCATGGATGATTTTAGACAGTTCTCATATTATCAGAGTTCAAATTGTTATCCTTGGGGATAATTGCGCAGGACAAAAGTGTTTTTTAGAAATATTTAGCAAAAATGTCTGAATTACTGCCTTTTCATAATGCAGCCAGGACTTTCATTGGAATGTTTGATTATCCTATGATCAACTCACTTATAGCTTCCACAGAATAGTACTGCACAACGTGTAGTATATACAAGTTCCAGAATGCTTGGAGTTGTACCTCACTTTAGCACTAATTAGCTGTGTAACTTTGCGGAAGTTGTTTAACCTGTGTCTCCATTCCTCTTGAGGATCATAATAGTCTCTTTCTTATGGGGTAAAATAATATATGTGGAACACTCAACAAGATGCATGGCACATACTAAGTACTATGATAAAAGTAATTTAGAGAAACAGAAGATACTTTGTTTAATCCAAGATACCTTGAGGTAAATTTAAAAGTCACATTTTAAATACATTCCTATTGTTTTTCATAAAACTATCACTTCTGTGGTAATCAAATGGTGTTTAAATAATCTATGTTTATGCCTACTTATATAGGTTGATATAAACAGTAAAAATATTTTCATTCACTACCCAAGCACAGTCTATTGAAAGCACTTCCACCAGCCCCTTATCAGGAGGAAGAATCCAACCTAGGACTAGTTTCTCAACAGATGTACTTTTCCGTAGGTGGTAAGTAGTTGTCAGTAGGAAAGGTTTGTCTCTCAGGAGCTTTCAGCAGGACATTATATTTGTAAATAGAAAGGAAATATTCTTTGGGCAGTGTTTCACAATCACCTGGGATAATCTGAACGAAGATTTCTGGCCTCTACCGAAGACTCACTGAATCAGAAAGGAGGCAAGAGGATGAGGAATGCTTAAGAATCTGCATTAACAGACTCTACAACTGAATCTTACTACAGACGCATGGAAACTACTGCCTCAAGGGATTATCTCAACTTGAGTTTAAATATAGGAATTGCTGACTACCTTTAAACATGTAAAAATAGTAGCTTTATGGGAGGGATGTTGTTTGGGGGCAGCTACTAGTGAAATCATTCCTTTAAAATACCCTCTCAAGTCTGCCCCAGTTATCCATTATTCTGGGTAGTCTTGGTATTCAGATGATTTAGGGAAAAAAATAGTAGTAGCAAACTCTGAAAACACTCAGTAAAGTTCATCCTTGGTCTTCTCTTCCTAAATTTGTTTTCAATTGTTAGATTTAAACACTAAACAAGACCAAAAGAGAACTTTATTTTACATGTCTTTATTTTACATTTAGAACCATTTTATGATTTACTTAAAAAAAAAATCTGTTTTTAATATTACTAAAAGTATTTTTTAACCAAAATCTTGATTTAGGAAGACTTAAGACATTGTGCATTATTTTAAATATTTTCATTTCAGTAACTATTAAAAATAAATTCACAATTAGGGTTTCAAATGTCCTAATCATACCTAGTTTGTTCTCATTTAATATTTTATCAATCCCATCATGTGCATACAGAGGTTAAGGTGATATATAAGTTTTATATCTTTCAAACACATTGATGCTAATCAGCTCTTGATCTAATTACTATTTCATTTATTCAGAAATAGCATTTAGACATAAAAACCAATGTCTCACTTTGTAAAATAACCTTTGGCTAATTTACACACATCTAATACAGCGTGTTATATAAGTTTTAAGTAATACAATGAGTCACTACTATCATTCAGCTTTAAATATTTTTAGTGTTAACAGGGCTGAGAATATCATGTGGTTCAGTCTTCTGAAGGAAGTTATATAATAAAAGCATAGTGCCTTTGAACATGAAGACTATCCTCAAGGCCGGAAGTCCTACAAAGGAACTGAGAGATTCCAGAGAATTGCTCTCCTCATTTTTAATATGTAAAGTGACTGTTTTAAGTCACTTCACTGAAGACTTAGTGAAGAAAACAGTGTTGTTATGCCACTGAATAAAGCTACTTAAACCAGAGTAATTTTGGGATATTAATCCTAGGCTACATAATTAATGGGTCATCAAAAAAAAAACCTGTCAGTTATTAGGTGTAAGTTAACTTCCTATACCAAGTAAGGGGTCACACTTCACTTCCCCCATTTGTAAAAAGAAAAGGTGGCCAGGCCAGTGCCATTTAGGATTCTCTGCTAACTGTAAAATGTGGACTGATTTTCTTCTGTTTCTTATAGTCCAGGTGTATATAAACTTCCAGTTCTTTAAATCAAAATTTTTATGCACATAACCATGTCAGTGTATTGCCCTTAGTTTAAAAATGTACAACTACATAAATAAAAACTATTGTTTCTTCAATGTTACTTGACATTTCTTCTGTAATTTCTTTATTTAAAAAAGTAAATGTAACAAGATACTTAAAAAAGGCTAGATACAAAAGTAGTTAAGCTGCTCACGAACATTTAAAATTTTCCAAAATGTATCTTCAATAATCATGATCTTATAAAACATTTTACAGTTATCAGAAAGTGCCCAGGCTGAGTTTACATAACTGAAATACCTTAGTACAAATGTCTAGTTAGAACTGAAGTGCAGTAACCTCTTGACTGACTGCTCGTTGAAATAGGGATACAAAGAAAAAGTTGATTGTGATAAAAGTATTGTGCATTGGCCCCATCATATGTACAAAAAAAGTGCCCTCACTCAAATGAGCAAATTACATGCAAAATATTAGTGATATCATTTAATATCCTAGAGCTCAATGCAGTCAAACCGCAATAAAAGTGGTTTTTGTAGGTAAAAGTGATTTCATCTCTTAAGATCTGAATGTCGAACTTTTTTACAAGTTCCATATACATGATACACAGTTGCAGCCAACCACAAATTAAACACCATAAAAAAAGTTAAAATGAAAACACAGAACATACTTAATTTTTTATTTTGAAATTCCCTATTCCCTCTATACAAGAACCTTTGCTGAAACAGTTTCCACAAAGGCAGCAGTGAATTTTCAGAACATTTACATTTTTTCCCCCTCAGCAAAAAGATAAATCACAGTGTAAATTATGTTGTTCTGCTGTCATCTTTGGCTGGGGTTAGACCCAGAAGTTGGTGACTAGCAAACCAATATAGCCAAATGTTGCTAGTGCTCCTCAGGCCTTTAAGCTATAAACTGAGAAAGGAATGTCTGCATTTTATCTCTTTAAGGTACCACCAGGGGGGTATGACAGCATTAACTTCCATAAACTTTTATAGACAAATGGAAAAAATCTACAAAATTCGCTAGTAATATTACACAGCAATACACACTTTTTATACTCTACACAAAACCAAAATTCTTGGTCTTAATGGCGAGTAACAATTTCTGTTTGAGAATCTGTTTAGAGGAATAGAGTGGGACGTAAAGTCGAGAAATGCAAGTATTTGCAGTAGGAAGATGTTGGTCATCTGGTGGTCTTATTGTGATTGAGGGCATAGGCTGGAATCCTTCTTCACTGGCTGGCAATGATGGGCTTGATGTCCAAAAGTAAACCTAAACAGGAATTTAACAGGTTAATATTTAACTCTCAACTCTGGCAATATATACACAAAGCCCTATTGTTATGAAAGGAGATATTATTTTGAATTGGGTTTTAAATATATTTTCTTATACTAAAAAGGAAAGGGATCATTCATACCTCAAGACAGGTTTTTGTTGTTTTTTTTTTCCCCAAGGAAGTAAGTCCAGAGTAGAGGAAAAAAAGGTGACTTTCTGTTACAGAGCCTCAGTCTTTTCATCTGTAACATGAGGCTGTTGGACTAAATGGTTTCTAAGAGCCTTTCTTGCAGCTAAATTCCATAAACTGTCTATTAGTGGAAAAAAGGCTACCAAACAAAAGATATGGTCTTAGGTTCAAAACTCACACAGGTTATCTTAAAAAGTTATTTTGCATTAAGGAGCAAAATAATGTAAATAATAAAGCAAATAATAAAGCAAAAAAAGTATTTACTGCTACACTGTGATACGGAATCATTTTATAATAGTAATTATTGGGGAACATCTATGCATCAAAATTCATGCAATAAGCCATGTTAACACTAAGTTATATATCTATAATAAAACTTTGTGCAACACAGTGTAAATGATGCTCAGTAAATGTTAACTTACGCTTTTTAACTTAACCAAGGATACGCCTCCCTGAAATATTTCACTGAACATGTAACATTCCTCATCAATCCATCCCTTCATACATACATATGCATGTGTCTCTCTCTCTTAAGGAAAAGCTTTTTTTTTAATCTAATCATTTTAAAACGCACAATTTAACAATGAAGTATATCCAACTTCCTAGAATGACTAGGAAACCTAAACAAACTTATGATTTCCTGAAGCACAGTTGCATGGGAAAGCTCATCTAGAATTCTATATAAAGGGACAGAAAAAAAAGAGAAAACCTAAGTATCAGGATCTATAAAATCTGAAAAGAAATAGAAAACTGGTACTCTGGAGATGAAGCTGATCCAAACCACTCATTTCATAGATAAGAAACAAGCTTAATGTAAAGTGTTTCTTCAAGGATGAATGTGGTTAACCAGGGTAGATGACCTCACTGCTGGATCTCCAAGAAGTTGGAAGAAGAGAAATACTTTTACTAGTGAATTATACACTCCAAGAGGGAAATAAACTGTAGCGTTACCCAGTAACTCTGGAAACCTATAATTTGCAGGACTAATTAATTCATGGGAGAACTGTTTCAGAAACCCCATTCTTATGTCCTCTAGATGCATCAGGATGAAACCAACAATATGTGAAGGATGACTTCCCAAAAAGAGGAGAAGGGTAAGGGGGAGGAAGATACCATGATATATTGCTTACACCCTAAACACAGATTTTCAATAAGAGTTTAAGGTTCACAAATTAAAGCTGTTGACAGGAAATTCTGAGGTCTTCATAGAAGGTTTTCTTTTTTCTAAGATTGAGTCATTAGCAAATTTTTCTTTCAGTAGAAGGCAGAAACTCATGAGATTTAAGTTGGCTGACTGGACTGAGGAAATACTGGTTTAAAAACGGCAGAAAATTAAAACTTGGGAATAGATTAAAACAGATAACTTAGAACTTATACCGGATAGCCAATCATTTCTATTTCTGTTTTTGGTGGTTCTTACAGACTTGATATGGCCCTTGTCTTAAGGAAACAAGGTGCCCTGAATCTAAAGACTGACTAAAGGTGGCAGAACTTAAGCTATTTAGGTGATCCTGAAACCAACAGGGACAGTTATGGTATATGACACTAGTGGGAACTTTAACAGCCACAAGACTGGGGAAGTCAAATGCTGACCAATTATATCAAACCTACCTGGTGAACAAACTAAGTCAAAATTACCAGGGTGGCTAAAAGCTGAGAAATGAACTGGGTGGCAGTTAGGACTGCTGAACAAACCTATCTCACCATAGCAGAGAAATATTAGAATACACTTAAGAGCCATGTAAAGATGAGTTCCCCTCCTTCCCTCCACCACCTCCAAAATAAACTCTTGCCTATATGAAGGTAACTGGGAATCTGCAAGTTTTTTCTTTCCTGCACAAGTAACCACTTCCCCCTTATTCAAATAAAATAAAGGATATATCTAGAAATCTGATCATTTTAAAATATTTCCATGAGTGGTGTAGTTTAGAACTAAGGCTGGTTAGACAACTAAGGCTGGAAACGTTCCAGGAACCATGAAGAGTACGAGTATAGAAAGGATCTTCCAAGGTTTTTTACATAAGGAATGTCCTTCAGATTTCTACAAGAAAGTCAGCAGCATACTGCCTTTCAAGATGAATGGGCAGGATGACTTGGTTATGGTTTTACTTGATGGGTGGACATCAGTTCCATTGAGAGGCAGACTTTCCACTAAGATCAAAGCTGCTGTTGTCTAATTTATGACTCTAAGTTAGCTGGGGCTCTGTACTAATAACATTCTGAACGATTTAGTACCCACATATCACAATTAAGCTACTCTCTTCCTAGTATGCAGATAACAATCAAGATAATACTCAGAAATTCTGTCAACACTTGGCACTAGTCAAAAGGATTAAGGATGTATACAGGGAGAAGCATACGTAGGCAGTAGAAGAAAGAAAGATAAAAAGCCATGTTGCAACAATAAACTGTTATCTTCTGGGACTAAGGACAGCATATTAACAGCTAAATGTACTTCACTCTGCTTACAGCTTTAGTAATACTTCAGATATTGTTATAGAGCAGAAAAACAAAAACTGCCTTATTTGTGACCTTCTATAATTGCCCTACCCCAAATTAAAATGACCAACCATTACAAATCTAAAAGGCCATCATACATGGTATTTTTAAATTTTATATCCTTCTACAAATCTTGTGAAATTTTGTGAAATAAATTTTAACTTACAAGATCTTGTCGTTCTGTCATGCTCATCTTCTCTACTATTGACCAGAACCAACGCTTGAACTGCAGAAGCTTCTCAGCATTTTCTCCTAAGAATGAAGAATGTAAATAAAATACACTATACCAGTTGTTGTTATTATCTGTAGAACATTACTAATCTTCTTATAATAAAAGGATGCAAGATTAAAACATTATTTAAGACTTGGGGGGAGTGTCTAATTCCTAATACAGGAAATTAAGAGCATTTGCATAATGTAAAACCTCTACAGTTCATTAGTCAATCCTGACTCAATATGACCAAAACAAGACAAATGAACCACCAGCCTTAAACTTGGTATTTGCATGACCTTAATCTCATCTGTATGTCATTATTCTTATGATCTCAAGAAATGCAGATTCTCATTCTTTCACCGGGTGGGGAATGCAGAGAGGGGAGACCAGAGATTCTGCCTGTCTAAAATGCTTTCAGATGATGCCAATGCTGCTGATCCGAGGATCATACTTGGAGTGGTAAGATCTTAGGCAGTTTCTTTCGATACTCTGTCTTCCTTCCTAAATTTTTGGTTTGTAAATGAGACAAATTCTTATTAGTATTAAAAACTGTATTACAAGGTAGCACAAAAACTATTACAATTTATAATTTGGCTGAAGCTGCTTGCAAAATAGGAAAAATAAAGGGGAAAAAATCAGTACCTTTGTGTACATAATAATCTTGGAATATAGGTATAATCCTTTCACAGAGAACTTCTTGGAGCTTCTAATGTACAATCACAGCTAAAAAGCCTATTCCTAGACCATAGGACTTTCAAAAGAAAGAATTGCAGCAAATCAAACACTGGAGACAAAGGTTTTTCTTTCAAGAGGATTATCACTACCACTCCTTATTCTTCCTAGATTCCTAGAATCTAGGAAGTGTTTGTGTGCTACTGTGTTTTTAGAAGTGCGATTTGGGTCCAGCTCTATAAAGCAATCATCATACAAATTCTTTCATTAGGGAGTTTAAGCAACATGAATCAGAAAAGCCCAGAGTTGTCACAGGGATTACTTTTTCTTAATCAATATATACGAATCCTTTTTTACACAGTTGCTCACCATGAAAAATTTTTGTTTGTATTCATATTTTTTGAAATCTAGAAAAATTAAGCAGTAAAAGAGAGTTAAGAATAACCTAATGCTAAGCCATCAAAATACTATTTACTTCAAACATACCTTTAAAAATAATGTAAAAAAATTGTTTTAATGCTTGAGTAATACAAGCAATTTCCCAAACCCTATAAAGAGATCTAAGAACTTCAAACTCAGAAAATGCTGACTGACCTATCTACAGAGTTCATTCTTTAAACTTTTTAAAAATGTCCTACCTGATTCATCATTGAAAGAGGTAAAACTGATCAGCATTTGCACGTTGACTTCACCGCAGCCATTTACCAAAAGCCTAAAATCTTCTGCCGTTAAATCTTCTAATGAATTTTTTGGAAGCACATCTAGTAGACCTTTCCTCATTGCCTAGGGAATTTCAGAAACAATAATACTTCATTTTCCATGTAACATTTATTTATATTATTAAAGCACAAGATCTAATTTTAGCAGCCTTCTCTAAGAATGTTAGTTCCCATTTTAAACCAGAAAGGAAAAAAATTCAGTCCTGTATTTTTTATTAAGATTCAAAAGAGAGAAAGGCAGGAAGTGGGGAGGGAAGGCACAGTGAATAAGCTATAGGTTCAAAAGTGAAGTAGTAGTGTTATATACCAGTGGTTTAACAATTTTAAAAGTTATGTTAATAACAAACAGGCTAGTCATCAAGAATAGCTTCAGTCTTCAAAAGTGGTATCCTGTCAGCATCTCAGGAAAGATACATTGACAATAAACCTCCCAGATACAAACTCAAAAGCTAGATGTTTACTGAGAAATTATCATGTGCCAGGAATTGTCTTAGTACCTTACCTAATTCAATTTAATCTTACCCTCATTTTGCAGAGGAGGGATACAAGGCACAAAAAACTTAATTTGGTAACATCATACAGCTAGAGGGTGGTAGAGCCATGATTTGAACTCTAACAGTACGACTCCAAAGCCTGCACAATTATTGTAGCACGGGGATCAGAAACACTGAACACCACCAGTCATAAAGCTATATAAACATTTTACAGGCTGGGTGCGGTGGCTCACGCCTGTAATCCCAACACTTTGGGAGGCCGAGATGGGCAGATCACGAGATCAAGACCACCCTGGCCAACATGGTGAAACCCCGTCTCTACTAAAAATACAAAAATCAGCTGGGCGTGCTGGTGCGCACCTATAGTCCCAGCTACTCAGGAGGCTGAGACAGGAGAATAACTTGAACCCAGGAGGCAGAGGGTGCACTGAGCCAAGGGTGGGCCACTGTACTCTAGCCTGGTGACAGAGTGAGACTCTGTCTCTCCAAAAAAAAAAAAAAAAAAAAAATATTTAACCCTGGATGGGGAAAGAATTAACGTAGTAGGACTGGTGTTACTCTTCAGAAGGGCCTGACTGTACAGCTGGCGTTGGCTGGTGTCTGAGAACTTGGTTTTTGCAATATTCCAACATTACTGGACAAGGCTGTTTTGAATGTCTGGAGCAATGAACCATGCTGTATCAGACTGCCTGGACTATTTGTGCAAACAATGCAGTTCAAGATGAATGTGTGCTTTCTTCAGGGATTCTGGAATTTCAGTAATCATGGCTGGTTGTGCAGACAGAAAATGCCAATGGAACTAGCCTCAAATAAAAACACTGAGCTCTGACTCCAAAGTGGGCTTCCCTAAGCACAAACAATGTATACATGTTGATACATTTCACTGGTGGAAGAATTGTGTTCTTTGCAATAACTCATCCCCCTGCCTGAGACAGAATTTTGAAACCCTGCACCTGGATTCCTCAAGACTCGGCCTAATATTTCTTTTTTCTCCTACTGATCTTGCTATGGGTCCTTTTGCTACAATAAACCATAGTTGTTAAGTACAACTGCTTCTGAGTCCTGTGAGTTCTTTTAGCAGGTTACCCAAATTAGCTTTGGCAATAAAACTAAAGGTGTTTGTGGTATCGAAAAGATTGGTTTGGGTCCTACCACTAACATTGTAGGACAAAGGACTAAGATATATTATTTTACACATACATTTTAAAATATAAAGACAATTCTTTATCTGACCAGAGCGTAAGCGATGGAAACATTTTGGTATAAAAAGCCTTTGTTCCTCTCAGTCTGTCTCAGTAACTCTACCACTAAAACAGTAGGACCCTACAACAGTCGTTCTGGTACCATAAGCACCTTTTCCACACTTTCGTTTGCCAACGCTACTGTCTCACGATGGCGTGGTTTTTCCAATAGTTTTATCAAAAAGAAAATGAGTACTTCGTCTGAATTCTTAAAATTAGGTGCAATTTACATTGTAAATAAAATATTTTGGTCTAAAAACTTTGGCCTTTTATAAATAAGCTGAATATACTTAGCTAGGTTACCACACATGAAGACACAAATAGCCTCACTGGATCACACAACACTTTCTAGAAACACTTACATGTAAGGGCTGTTCTGCAACTACCAACATTCTGTGTTCTGCATATTTCCGCACATACTCATATACATTCTGTGGAGTGACTGGTATATTTACACCATTAGGAATGAGTTCGACCTGTGAAAAATTTACCAGTGCTATTTAAAGGCAATTTTGTCAAAGCAGTAAAACATTAACTGTTTATAAAACTAGTTCCTAAAATATTTAAATATAAACACAGTTCTTTATTTGACCAGAATCTAAGAGATGGAAACATTTTAGGCCATAAAAAAGTACAAGCCGCTGGGCGCAGTGGCTCATGCCTGTAATCCCAACACTCTGGGAGGCCGAGGTGGGTGGATCACAAGGTCAGGAGATTGAGACCATCCTGGTCAACATGGTGAAACCCCATCTCTACTAAAAATACAAAAATTAGGTGGGCATGGTGGCGCATGCCTGTAATCCCAGCTACTGGGGAGGCTGAAGCAGAAGAATCGCTTGAACCAGGGAGTCAGAGGTTGCAGTGAACTGAGATGGTGCCACTGCACTCCAGCCTGGTGACAGAGCAAGGCTCCATCTCAAAAAAAAAAAAAAAGTACAAGCCCTTCTACCTCAGTCTGGCTCACTAACTCTTGATCCATCTTTAACACCTACAGTATCCATTTCTCCTATGTGTTCACACATGTTCTTCTCTTTCAGTCCCTAACTAAACTGTCTATACATAAGACAAGCACAGTAGATTAACCAAATTCTCTTGCCAGAATCAGAAAAGTGCATATTTGCTTTACCTGTCCTCCACCTTCTTCTTTACATAGGTCAATTGCAAATGCCAAATCCATTGCTGAGAAAACAGCATCAGCATCTGAACTCTGAGAAGCGAGGATTAGTTGCCGCAAACTCTCATACATTACAGGGTCAAAAAAAGCAAAATCATGCCAATTGACCTAAAAAAGTAATCATATGAAACTCAGTTATGAAAGAAACAGCTTCATTCAATTAATTAGTAAATTAAAATCTGATAAAGAATTTTATCTAATTTGAAGATATACCGACATAGAATAACTTCCCACTCGGTATATAACTGTTTAAAGAGGTAAGTTTAATAAATATTTGGCTCTGACAAAATTTGCTTTTCAAAGCATAAGAAGGGTTATATTTTGAAAAAATATAAAGCCAAAAGCATAATAGTTTTAAAGTTCTAAAACTGCAAAACTTTGCACTACTATTAAACACCAATTATGGGGAGCAGCTGGCTCTGAACTTAATATACATCTTATTCTTGATAATAACATAAAATACAGATTATTAAATTCAGATGATAAATCTGACACCCAAGGATATTTAGTAACTTGCCCCAAGGTCACTTTATTGGGTTAAACTTGGGTCTATTTGATTAGCTGTTTCCTAAACCCTGCTGAAGACTCAATGTATCAACCATTTTATGTTGCCAAGCTTTGAGTCTAGTTCTTTAAATAAGGACATTTTAGCTGGAACACTTTAAGAATTTAATTGGGTCAGAGTTAAAAAGAAAAAATCATATGATATTCATGTACTAATAGAAAATTATTCATCAGGTCTGATTAAAGAGAATTATTAGGAGACTACAGCTTTAACATGCTTATTTATCAGATGTGTGACATGTACCTCTGGAAAAAAACTAACATAAGTCCTCAAAGCCACTGGCTGGACATGGTGACTCACACCTATGATCCCAGCACTTTGGGAGGCCGACGGGGGGGAATCACTTGAGGTCAGGAGTTTGAGAACAGACTGGCCAACATGGTGAAACTCCATCTCTACTAAAAATACAAAAATTAGCCAGGCGTGGTTGTATGCGCCTACAGTCCCAGCTACTTGGGAGGCTGATACAGGAGAATCGCTTGAACCTGGGAGGTGGAGGTTTACAGTGAGCTGAGGTCACACCACTGCACTCCAGCATGAGCAACGGGGCGGGACTCTATCTCAAAAAAATTGACTAATTAAAGCCTTGATAGGTTCTTGGCTGCAACTTTGAAATGACAACAGCAGGTTCTCAAATAACATTATTTCATTATAAAGTTGATAAGAAAAAACTGGTTGCATTTCAATTAGAGTTGCAGTTTCCAAGAACTTGTTAACGACAATAAGAACTTACTCAATCCCAGCTACTCGGTAGGCTAACGCATGAGAATCACTTAAACCTGGGGGGTGGAGGTTGCAGTGAGCAGAGATTGTGCCACTGCACTCCAGCCTGGGTGACAGAGACCGTCTCAAAAAAAAAAAAAAAAAAAAAAAAATGACTTAATCTATTCCATTTATTTTGTGTCAAGTAATTTCTCTAAAGTATTTTTAGGAACGTGGGCGGTTTTGTTTTAAATCAAAAGCTGCATAATTAGCATTGTATATTAATTTTAAAGCAAATAGTTTTTCTTTTCCCCCTGCCATCATAAAGGGAAGTGAAGGCTATCAAACTATCAAAACGCATAAAGAAGATAAGCTAATTCCATCATCCACAGATCAATATTGAGCATGCTGTGTTGTACTTCTTACATTCTTTGGCCACCCCCATGTACCTCTTGTATGTATTTTTGAAGTTGGAATGCTCTTTTTTTTTTTTGTTGAGACAGGGTCTCGCTCTGTCACCCAGGCTGGAGTGCAGTGGTGCAATCATGCCTCACTGAAGCCTCAAACTCCTGGGTTCAAGCAGATCCTCCTACCTCAGTCTCCCAAGTATAGCTGGGAGCACAAGTGCATGCCACCACACTCAGTTAACTTCTTACATTTTTGGTTGAGTCAGAGTCTCTTATGCTATCCAGGCTGGTCTCAAACTCCTGGGCTCAAGAGATGCTTCTGCCCTGGCCTCCCAAAGTGTTGGGATTACAGGTGTCAGGCATGAGCCACTGTGCCTGGCCTGGAAGGCTCTTTTCAATACTACTACCTTCTCTACCACCCGGTACAACTAATAATAGTGGATACCATTTACTGAGCACTTACTATTTGCCAGGTACTTACGATGTTGTGTTTCTTACCAATTTATAAATGGGGAAACATGGCAGAAATGTCAGCATATTTGTTGGCAACAGGACGTAGGTCTGTCAGACCCCCAGCCCCGCCTGTGTTATCCACTCTGCTATGCCATCTCCCCATAGTCTTTTTCTGTCATTAATTTATTATTATTTTTGTTGACCATAATTGTATAATTAAATGTTTTAAAGTTACTTATAATGGCTGTAATGCTTTAAGATTTAATAGTTAATTAATGCTATAAACAGTATGCTAGCATTTGATTATTTTATAAAAGAAAATTTCTGCAATTGTGAATACAATTAAGTTCATCAAAATCACTTACTTTTCTACCAAGCAATACTTTAATTACATGTCTATTCAATGTGATAGGACATAGTTCATTCTGTAACAGACATAGTCCAAGAATCCTAAAAACAAAGACAGAGAAATAAGATTTAAATAATTCTAGAATACATATATCCCCCCACACATATTTTGAGAAATTCTCTACAGCCTCCTTTCTATTCAGCATAAAGTACAGCACATACACTTTTTCAAAAAACAAAAAACAACAACAAAAAAAACAACAGGAATAGCAGGCTGAGAATGTTTTGTTTTTGAGACAGGGTCTCACTCTGCCACCCAGGTTGAAGTGCAGTGGCACAGTCAGGTGATCCTCCTACCCCAGCCTCCCAAGTAGCTGGGACTATAGGAATGCAGCACCGTGCCTGCTAATTATTTTTTTTTTTTTTAAGTAAAGACAGGGTTTGGCCATGTTGCCCAGCCAGGTCTCCAACTCCTGGGCTCAAGTGATCCTCCCGGCTCAGTCTCCCAAAGTGCTGAGGTTATAGGCGTGAGCCACCACACCCAGCCTACATACATTTTAAAACAAATATACTTTAGAAAATCTCATAAATTGAAATGTTTTAAAAAAATTCAAACCCAAGATTAAAGTTCTTTTACCTGCCAATGTTTCTGAAACAATTCAACCTTGCTTCTGTGTTCTTGCCAGGCCTTGGAGTGTAAAATCCTCTTTTCCCAGGTTGGTAAAACAAAGGGGCATTGTCATCACCATCGTCTGTATCATCTAAGTCCATATCTACTACACTTCGACTAGAGCCATGACGCTTTCGGTTTTCCTGCTAACAAAGAATATCAGAGAGTGAGCCCCAAGATTCATTGAAAAAACAAAACATACGAAATGGTTCTCTGAAATCATTCAAATGAAGTCAGGTAGGAAGAGCAACATAAATATTTAAACATATGTGTATAACAATATTAAAGGTAAATCAACTTTTAATTTGCCCTTTCGGAATGTGACACACAAAGCTTGTGTATTATTAGGTCTTTAACATCTCTGTTGTTAAAGTCATTTAATGAAAACTGGGTAAGCTTCTTTCACTTTATTACCTGAAAATTCTTTTCACTGGATACAGAATTCTGTCATCACTTTGCTGAATTTCTGGACTTTTGGCTTCCAAAAGTGAGAAATCCACTGTCTTTCAAATCACTGTTTCCCTATAGGTAAAGAACCATTCTTTGGCTGCTTTCAAGACTATTTCTTTATTTTACAGAAGTTTGATGATAATGTATCTGGACATAGTTTTCTTTCAGTTTCTTCTGTTGAGTTCACTGACTCTTGAATCTGGAAATCTATGTCTTTTAACAAATTTAGGAAGTGTCCAGCCATGACTTATTTCTTCAAATATTTTTTCTATAGCAATTTCTTCTCTTCCCCTGAGTATTTCAGTGACATATATGTTAGGTCTTTTGAAGCTGTCCCACAGGTCTCCCTGAAACTATTTTTTTGTTTTAAATATTTTCTCTATCTGTTCTTCGGAAAGGGTAATTTCCATCTATCTTCAAGCTGACTGACACCTTCCTCCAACACCTTCATTCAGTTATTGACCCATCCTGTGAATTTTTTTCTTTCCGATATTGCACTTTTAATTATAAAAATTTCCCTTTGTTCTCTTTTGAAGTTCCTATGTGTCTGCTGAGAACCTCTATCTTTCCATTCACTAGTGTTCACCATTATCTTGCAGAACACGGGATAGTCTCTGATAATTCCAACAAGTGGGTCATCTCGTGGTTGCCATCTATTGGTTCTTTTCCTGAGAGGTGGGTCCAGTCTTTCCTGGTTCTTTGTATGCTGAGTAATTTTAGAGTGTGTCCTGGACATTGCGAAGTAGTTGTGAAAACTCTGAGTCTTAGTAAATCAATATGAATTTAGCAGGCAATCAACCTAGTTAGGTTCAAATTGGAAGTCTCACCTTCTATGTGCAATTGTTTCAATGCCAACTAAAAAGCCTCCCTTATGCTATAGCATGATATGTCACTTGTTTTCGTAACGTTGCCACCAGTTACTTCTTTGAAGAATGAGTCCTAGAACTCCTGACCTCGTGACTCACCCGCCTCGGACTCCCAAAGCTGGGATTACAGACTTGAGCCACTGTGCCCAGCGAATTAGCCCTAGGATTCTATACATCTTTCCCTCTCTGCTCTTCAATTTGTTACATATTCAAAGTAAAGCTTAATTCAAGCTGTGCTCAAATGGACACCAACCAATGGGTGGCATTACACTGAGCCGTAATTAAGCCAACCTTATTATTTGATTCTATGCCTAATACCGATATATTTACCTTTGCTTCTGTCTCTCTACTGTAAACATTCATTTTATTTATAAAGACAGTTTCTTCGGAAATCCTGCTTTCATCCCCTTTATTTAAATTTCCTTACAATTTAAATTCTGTGATTATCAGCACATGAATAAAATGTTCCTTACCTGTACCTTTTCTGAGGAGTCTACTAATCCAAGATCCAGGATACTATCAGCTCCATTTTCCCTGAAAACAAAAAGTCTTTCACATTCCAGATAACGGAGACTTCTAGAATTTAGTGTATAATTTAAATTTAAAAGGACTTACTTAAAAAATACATTCAAGTTTTGGAGTCAATAAATATCCAATGCATCCGCTAGTACTAATGCAGTATGAGCAGAGAAGTTGGTAATACAAATCTTTAAAAAAGTATATCACTAGATCCTACATGTATGATTCAAGATAATGGACTAAAGGCTACCTGACAAAATGAATGTGGTCTTCATAGGGGTGCTGGGACACTTCTACAATGCTCAGAGGGAGCACTATAGAAGAACAGAAAAATGTTCAGAAAGCAATCCAATAGGAATCAAATTCTCTAATGAATTTAATGATTCTAGAACACTAATAAATTCACGGTTTACTCCAGAAAGCCAGGTGAAAGCCGTCAATATTGTTGAATATTGGTTGCATTCAACAGAAAACATGACTAAATATGCAACTCTTAACATATATTCACAAAAATTGTTTTACCAAAAATGTACACTGTTCTTGATTTTTCTATAATGGACTAAGCTATATCAGTGTGCTGTAGCTCCAGAGACAGGGCAGAGGAATAAACAAACAGTACATAAAATCCAGAGAAGAAAACCAGGAGCATCAGCGAAGAAAATACAGTTCTCTCAATAGTCTATGGCTTGGACCATTAAAGGCTCTGGAAGTGGCTGTTTAGCTCTAGTGCACAGCCTACCAGCTTATACATCTCTAGGACTGTATCTAATCTAAATTCCTAACTCAAAATCATGATTAGGAAGAAAAAAATACAAATTTTCATCTAAAATAATAAACACTTCAAAGCTTCAAACTGGGTATCAAGAGTAGCCCCAGGATAGAAACTACAGCATAAATGTGACCAATTTTTTTTTTTAAGACAGAGTCTCACTCTATCACACAGGCTAGAGTACAGTGGCGCAATCTCAGCTCACTGCAACCTCCGTCTCCCGGTTTTAAGCAATTCTCCCTGCCTCAGCCTCCAAGTAGCTGGGATTACAGGCGCTCACCACCACACCCAGCTTATTTATTTACTTATTTTATTTATTTTTTGAGACAGAGTCTCGCTCTGTCGCCTAGGCTGGAGTGCAATGGCATGGTCTTGGCTCACTGCAACTTCTGCCTCCTGGGTTAAAGCCATTCTCTTGCCTCAGCCTCCCGAGTAGCTGGGATTACAGGCGCCTGCCATCATGCCCGGCTAATTTTTGTATTTTTCATAGAGACGGGGTTTCACCATGTTAGTCAGGCTGGTCTCGAACTCCTGACCTCGTGATCCACCCGCTTCAGCCTCCCAAAGTGCTAGGATTACAGGCATAAGCCATCGTGCCCAGACATTTAAAATTTTTTTTTTCAGTAGAGACACGGTTTCGCCATGTTGGCCAGGCTGGTCTTGACCTCCTGACCTCAGGTGATCTGCCCGCCTTCACCTTCCAAAGTGCTGGGATTACAGGTGCAAGCCACCACACCTGACCTTATCTTCCTAAATCACTTTTACTTGTCACCTTGGAAAAAGGGATATGTAATCTGTTACATATTTTTTAGATTTTATATTAAATTCATACTTTACAGAACAGAAAGCAAAAACCTGCATGAATTTTTAAGATAAATCAGGAAGACTAAAAGAAATTTCATGGTTATGGCAAGAACACAGGTATATTATGGCCTTTGCCAGGAGGGTATTCTGGTAAGTGAATTTGAGATTTACTTTCTTTCAAGTAATTTCTAAATAACCTAGATAACTATTAAAACCCTACCTTTCTAATACATGAGAAGAACTAAGCTGTCTCACTATGGAATTTAAGCTATCATTGAAAAATACATTAAAAAAATAAAAATGCATTTAAAACCTTATACTTTATGACATATTTTTTAAGATACGATGGCACCCACATACTGAAAATAAGTAGCTGATGTTTAAACTGAAATGCCTTCCCAATTGTACACATTACCGTCCATGTGCAATAATGAGTTCCATGGCCTCATCCACTCTTGCTCTCAGAGAATCTTCACTTGCTAGAAGGAGAAGCAGTTGAGCTGGGGATAATTCCAACAGCATGCCAGTGATTTTACTTGCAAATGCCTGTAAATGATGAACAAATGTTAACTTGACTACTCTCTAAAACCTCTTGTCTAATTACATCTACAATCTTTTATTTAAAAAATTAATAATAAAACAAGAAACTTGGGTAACACATACAAAAATTTCAGAACCAGATCTTTTATGAAACTGGAAGGTCTTTTATGAAACTGGAAGATCAATCGTAGAAAAATTTGGCAGGGAATAAACAGTCCTTGCACTACCACATCTTGTTAAGGCTACTTATAATATTTGTATGACAAGTTTTCTTTTTAGGTTTTTTTGTATCTCTGAGTTAAACATACATATACTCAACTTCCATATATTTTTTTTCTTCATCAGAGAGCCAGAAATATCTTTTACTTAGGGTTAAAAAAAAAAGGGGGGGATAGGGTAAAGAAAAAGATACCTATGTTTAAGGCTGAGGACTTACCAGAAGAAATAATAGTTTTCTGTTATTCCTTCACTATAAAATGTGTACATACAGTTATGCATAAAGACAAAAAACATAACTAATTTGTGTATTTCGTATCATATAAAGAAAAACTCTTGATAGAACATTCAAAATAAAATTCTTCCTGCTATACTAATCAGCATTAATGTGTTCCAACTACAGTTTGCTAACAGTCTGCTCCAAAAGTAGTAATAATTTGTTCAAATAAAGATACAAATAAATATAATGCACAGCAAATTATTTAGTATGCAAGGAAGGTAGAACGGAGACAGTGTCCCAACATAAGGTGGGTGGAGGAAAAAATAAATTCAAGCTATACAGTTACCCTTCAGTAAACACTGCCTTATTCCCTCCTGAGTTTCCTTCCTACTGCAGAGCTAAAAAGAGTCCTCAACCATGTGGTTTTGCCAGTAGCTGACAACTTTTTTTTAAACACCACCTTTAATTCAAAAGCAAAAAAATAACACAGCCAGTTAAGAGGTAACTAAGTACACAGTACACACTGGTTGCATTGCTTGTACACGAGGATAAAGTCTCTCTCCAAGTGCCTGCCGATGTGCTGGCAAAGGATCGGGATCATCACTGGGATTCCCTTCAGAGGCTGGCCTAAAGGGCCTAGTGTCGATGGAAAGCTGTCTTCTAAAGTCTCTGTAAGAGAAGGAAAACTATTATGGCTTCATTTCCTTTGACTAACAAGTAAAAATATCAGCACAAATAGTAAAAAAGTTAGAAAACTAGAGCATACAGATTGTTCAGTTATGGTACCAAGGTGGCAGAATGCCAAAACAGATGATGGTTAGGAAATAAAGATTATCTAGATTTTTGTTACTTAATTTAAAAATTTTATTGTAAGGGAGTAGGACCTTAACATACCAGATATCAAGAGTCCACACACAATTCTGGAAATTTTAGTCAAAAGTAAAATGCAATCCATCCTAACAAGAGAAAACCTCAAAGATTTTAAACAGCACAATCTGCCAAAATTAAGTTTTTTTTGTTTTTTTTTTTTTTTGGAGATAAGAGTTTTGCTCTTGTTTCCCAGGCTGGAATGCAAGGCAATGGCACGATCTCCGCTCACGGCAACCTCTGCCTCCCAGGCTCAAAGAATTCTCCTGCCTCAGCCTCCCAAGTAGCTGGGATTACAGGCATGCGCCACCCCACCTGGCTAATTTTGTGTTTTTAGTAGAGACAGGGTTTCACCATGTTGGTCAGGCTGGTCTTGAACTCCTGACCTCAGATGATCCACCCACCTTGGCCTCCCAAAGTGCTGGGATTATAGGCGTGAGCCACCACATGTGGCCTGAAAAATTAAGATTGTTTAAGATAAACTTAGGAGAGAATGATACAGGTAAAAAAATTCAAACAGTAACTTGAGTCAGATAAAGAGAAAATAATTTCAACTGCCTCTGGGTTTTTAAAGCAGAACTTTTTATTAGTTAATAGACTATTCTTAGTTATTGTATTTTATTAACAGACTATTCTTAGTTACTATACATATGTTCAAAATTAAAACTTTACTTTTCTAAAAAACAATCCATAATTAAGATTCTTTCATTTACAGGCCTATCTCCAATTCATCCAAAAAGGTGGTACTGAATCAAAGACACAAAATTTACCTATCCCGGTCCCTCCGAGAACCTGCTCGCAAACCACTACTCCTCCTCATTTCCCTTTCTCTCTCCCTTTCCCGATCTCTCTCTCCTCGGTTCCTTAATCTCTGCATTAAACCTAGAAGAAAATAAGAAATATACTGTATTTAGATGAATGCAAATTCAACTACCTTAAATTTCAAAGTCAATGCAAAGAAATGAGACAAACGTAAAGAAACCATGACAGCTAAAGATTATCCTTCCCTCGCATCTGTGTTGTTAACGCCTTTCTCTCCCTATGGGTTTTCAGGGTTAAAGGTGACTGTGTAGAATATACCTGGCACAAAATAGATGTTCACTCAATATTTGTTAATTTTCTCCCTTGTCATGTCAAAGTTGTGAAATAATATAGAGCAAGTGAGGTTATGATAGTGTCACTATAAATAATGCTGAAATTTCTTACATGACTAGACTCATTTAAATATCATCTGTTCTTAGTTTTGGGCATGAAAGCATTAAAGGCAACCAGAGTATTATCTATGATTATGTTTAAATTCCTAAGCCCAAGCCAGAGTACGGTTTCCTGTAAGTGTACAAAAAAGATAGTTTTGAAATGTTATGATTTCCCAGTTTCCTCGAGTTTCCTCATTCACATCTCATTTCTTTTCATTATAACATTAAAGAAAGTGAAATGGTGAAACTGATGAAAAGCTGAGGAACTCTCACCATCAATCCTTTCTATAGCTCATTCAGTCTCCATCCACCTACAAGTCTGATAATCTTCTGCTCCTACTTGATGTGAATCTCCTAAGGCTTTTGTAATTTTCACAAATTTTAAAATTTGCTCATTATAATCTTAAAACTTAGCTAAGAGTCCTAACCCCAAAGTGCTGATCCTCAGTGAGGTAATAAGCTTGCACCAGGATTCTTTTTTTTTTTGTAAGTCTTACTAAACAGTGAGCTTAGTGACACAGTTGATTTACACTTGGCTGCAAAATCTTCTTCTCACTGGGGAACAGCAACAAGTTTGGAAATCGTAATTTGAACAGCACTGCTCTTAGAATAGCATTTTCTTCTCAAATATCCATGTGGGTTAAATACTGAAGTGGAGGAAATGCTGCAATTTGCTCAGTGAATTTTTACAGCACTATGTATTTTACAACCTCTTACCCACCCGCAACATGTAACAATTGAGATGAAAAACTAGTACAATCACAAACATTTATCAAAATAAATTTATCAAAATAAACGTAAAGTAAGAAATTGTCAATTGGAATAGTTTAAATAACATTAAATCAATCTAGAATAAAATTATGTAAAAATGTAAATTTATACTCTCACACATATATAAACCATGATTACCACTGTTGGTTTGAGGGACAAGGAAAGAAGTTTTATGATGCTTGTTATCTGTGGACTACTTACTTGTGTGGGTGCCTTTGTTGGCATTTTGGATACACTCTAGATTTGGCAATTTTTCATTTGACAAAAATGCTTGTGCAATGGCTGTATAAAAACTTCGTGCTACACCACTGCCCTCTCCTGGCTCATCCTTAAATGTGACTTTTACTCTGTGTACAGCCATTGGTGTAGTAGCACATCTTCGACCAAAGTGATTGTTAAGCTGCCTCATAGTCTGCTGAATGAGAAGATCTCGATCCCGATCAACCTATTAAAACACATCAAGAAGTAGTAAATTCAATGTTGGAAAGTAGTTAGAATTTTTTGTAGTTTGAATTTTTCTATTTTCAATCTGAAAATCTAGTTTTAGCTTTTCCTTGAGAGTTTAAAAAACTACAAAGTAATCAGAGTTCTCAGAAGCTTATCCATTACGAAATACAATGTTTAAACCATTAAAGCACACAAGAAGGTCTTGCAAATTAAATCAGGACAACAGAATTTAATTCAATTCTAACACTTTCTTTCAAAGGTTTATTGGAAAACAATAATCTTGTTCAATTTTGGGATACACCAGAATACCAAATAATCAGAGATGTTAAAAAAAAAAAAAAAAAAAAAACAGAAAAAAACACAGATGAATTCCTTGATGACAAGCTAAGTGGGCGGGAGGCTGGAGGGGAATTAACCAAACTGGAAAATTGTTTGCATCTTTTCTCACAAAGATATATATAATCATTAATGAGTGTGTCTATCACCTGTAGCTACATAAAAAGCCTCTGAAATCTGAGAGAAAGCCAACTTAGAAAAAAAAATGGGCACATCAACTGAGTTAAATACAACTATCCTAAATATATGAAATAATGTTTAACTTTGCTCAAAATAAGATAAATTCAAATTAAAACTATACTGAGGTGCTATTTCTTACCTATCAGATTAGCAAAAATCTAGAAGTTTAACAAATGCTGGCAAGACTGAGGCAAATCATGCATTCTCACATTGATGGTGAAAATGCAAAATTATGCAACTGCTATGCAGAAGTATCCGTCAATGTCTAGCAAAATCACATGCACATACTCTTTGACCCAGCAATTCCACGTCTAAGCATCTATCTCAGGGACACACTAGCAAAAAAACACAAGGCCATTCATCACACTATCTGTAATAGCAAAAGACTGGAAATAAGCCTGAATACCTAGCCTGTAAGGGATTAGCTGCAAAAACTGCGATAACAACCATAAAAGTGCAGTATATTAAGCAGCTATAAAAGGAAGGTAGAACATTTCACATTTTCTCTGGGATATACTATTAACTGAGAAAAGCAAGATGGAATAAAATGTATAGTATGTTTGGGGAGGTGGGAGGAAGTATGTAATTAATACACACATATGCTTATATGTTTTAAAAGGGAGGGAAGGAAATAAACTTGAAAAAATGGGTAAAAGAGACAAGAATAGACTTATATTCATTCTTTTGTAGAGTTCACTCTGCCACACTGTAGATATTTTACATTGATTACAAAATAAAACCAAAAGAGGAAAAAGGAATCCCTAAAATCTGAAAGCAAAATGAAACAAAAGGTCCTAATCATATAGAGCTGGTAGCAAAACCTACAAAGAGAAATTACTTCAAGTGACTTTAAAATAAACCTCCTTTAACTGTGTTATCTCTAACTGTATATGATCTAAGTACAAACATCTGCAAATAAATCTTTAATTATTTTGAATAATCATTTTGTTAGTGGTAGTGTTGATGTTATAATTCTTTTTAAGAGACAGAGTCTCTCACATTATGTTGCCCAGGCTGTCCTCGAATTCCTGGACTCAAGCCATCCTTCCACCTCAGATTCCAGTGATGTAATTCTGACTGCTACTGTGTATGTTGTGGCATTAAAACAAATGAGTAATTTGATTAATGTTGTTGGGAAGTTGGATATTCAGTCTGAAAGAAAGGAGATAAAGACTTAAGATCCAAGAAGCAAGGCCAGGTGTGGTGGCTCACACCTCTAATCTCAGCACTTTGGGAGGCCAGGGCAGGTGGATCACCTGAGGTCGGGAGTTTGAGACCAGCCTGGCCAACATGGTGAAACCCTGTCTCTATTAAAAATACAAAAATTAGCCAGGCATGGTTGCAGACACCTGTAATCCCAGCTACTCAGGAGGCTGAAGCAGGAGAGTCTCTTGAACCCAAGAGGTGGAGGTTGCAGTGAGCCAAGATCATGCCACTGTGCTCTGGCCTGGGTGACAAAGCAAGACTCCGCCTCAAAAAAAAAAAAAAAAAAAAAAAAATCTAAAAAGCAAAAATAACAAAAACAACCTTGTGGTCCTACATCTTGAATTTGAATTGGGAGTATCAATATTAATTCATTATTTTATTTTTTTAAAAAAAGAACAAAATAAAATGCACTGCCAAACTGTTATCAATTAAAAAGGCCTAGAAACCATGATCAACCCAGTAGCAATTTGCAATCTTAGAGCACAGACTGTAATCTCAAAACACAATTTCCTACTAAAAGGAATCAAGGCTACTTTAAGAAATGGCTGATTTAAGGTCTGCGACAGGAAATGCACAAGATGAAACATACCAGGAAGTAAGAAAGTTATCAAAAATTACTGGGCCAATGCCAAAAGGACTGAGGAATCAAAATTGACTCAAGACTCCCATTAGCCAAAGAAGACACAATTTGAGCATCAATATGAATAATAATCTCAATGGAATTAAATACATAAAAAAATCTTTAAATCAAGGCATGCATAATGATACTTAAAAACTAAAACAAAAAAATTCATAGAGGATGCTAGGGAACCAAACTGCCAGAGAAAACCACTATTCTAAATTTGATGGTTACAATAAGAAAAAAATAAAAAGAAACCACACACACACACACACACACAAATAAAAAATAAATTTGGCAGTTTAACATGTCTTTTATTTTCTTTAATTTTTTAATTATAAGTACATATACCTAAGTAAAGCTATTGTTATTTTGTATGTTTTAAAATTTATATAAATAGCATGCTACAGGTATAGTATAAGAAAATCTAAATACCTTTACCTCTAGTGATAAATCTCTTGACTGCTGGTTTCTCAGTTTTTCCATTTCTCTACGGAATTTTGATTCTTTCACCTCAAAACCACCCAATTCAGTCAGGATCTTAAAAAAAAAAAAAAAAAGCATGACAGATTATTCCCTGAAATATGTGCTTATCAGGCAGAATGGAATTTAAAGTGCACAAAATACATACTGATCCAGGTTCTGCTCCAACATCTTCCATGAATACCCTGCCGAACAGTTCTAAAGAAAGGCGCCAACGTCCTAGCAGCATATCATGGGAAATAACCATTCCCATAAAGCTACACTGTGGCCTGTAAGAAGTTTAAGGGAAGGGGCGGGGGGGAGGAAATACTTTAGCCAATTTCAAAGACTGATGTTTTTCGTTCAATGGTAGTAACTTACTTTATTTATTTATTTTTTTTAATATTCTGAGGTCTTAACTTCTTCAAACTGCATCCTAACAGAGAACTTTTCCATAGCTACTTGTTCCCCACAGAACTTATTATTTTTCCTCCCTTATTCCTTCTGTCTTCTACATACGGATAAATCCCTGGGCTATGTCTTACCTTCATCTTTCATTTTATCTCCTCTCCTTAAAGTCCAATGTCCATCTCCATTTAGGTGACTCCCAGATTCACCTCTACTTCAAACTTGCACCATGAACCAGAATTTCCATTTGTTAAATAAATATGTCCACGTCAATGATGCTCAATTCAAACTCAGCATGGCTAAAACTTAATATGGCTTCTTCACCACAATGACAATTCTGATTTTTTTTCAATAGTACCATCTCTTTCCCTAATGCCCTGACTTAGAGCAGATTTTAATTTTTCTTCCTCCTGTTCCATCAAAGTAATCAAGTCCATCTTAAGTCTCTCTTCCTTTCCACCATGTCCTTTCTATCCCCAAAGTCAACATTCTGCCTCAGCATCTTTCCCCCAACTAACTGAAACTATTAATAATGACAAACACCTTTCTAACTGGCCTCCTTACCTCTAATTCTCTCCAGTCTGTTTCTGCACATTCTAACCACCTCAATTCAATCCATACTGCTTCTAGGAAGCTTGGGCCACCCAAGTCCACAATTCTCCCCTGCCTTATGTGGTTGTTAGACAATGTATATACAATGTATCTTATTTTCAAACTAGGTTTTAACTCCAATCTAAGCAAAAAAATTATGCCATGTAACCAAAAAACAGAGTCAACAAATCATACTGAGCCACAGTATATACTAACAAATTTTTATTAGATAAATAAAGAACCTACCTCTTGTAAGAGAATTACAGACTTGGAAAAGGAGCACAGATAAGTGTGAATCACAAATCTAGAGAGTTCAACTCTTTCTAATTATTCAGTTTCCCCTTAGCTGAACTGCTAACAGCAAGTCTATAAATAGTAACTAAACATGGATATACATTTTTAACACTGTACTGAACAATAAAAACAAAGGGTCTTAGCAAATACCTGAAAGATGTGAGAGGTGGCCCTTCACTTTCAGTAAGTCCTATTTCTGCTAGTAAGCTACTTTTTAATTGTGCAGCAAGATCATGAGCAGATGGCCCTGGTTTTGAACTCTCAGCTTCTTCTGGCAGCACGGGCTGTTCTTCCCCTTCTTTTTTTTGCCGGTTTTGCATGTTCATTACATTTTTCAGATTGGCAGCATAAGACATTTTTGTTGGAAGAACCTATGAATATTTGCATTTAAAAGTTACAAATGAAGGGAAAAAAACTAACTAGATTTTGTCCTCAACTTAGTAATACAGGAATCATATGCAAGTTTTTTTCCCTTTCTGGAGCTTCAATGGTTCTGATGGCCCTAGCTGACCACCAATTTCAATGCATTTACCAAACCAACCTCAGACAACAATTTTTTTTTTGAGACGGAGTCTCACTCTGTTGCCTAGGCGGGAGTACAGTGGCACAGTCTTGGCTTACTGCAACCTCCGTCTCCTGGGTTCAAGCGATTCTCCTGCCTCAGCCTCCCAAGTAGCTGGGATTACAGGCGCCCACCACCATGCCCAGCTAATTTTTTTGTAATTTTAGTGGTAGATGGGGTTTGGCTATGTTGGCCAGTATGGTCTTGAACTCTTGACCTCAAGTGATCCACCCACCTCACCCACCCAGCACTGGGATTACAGGCGTAAGCCACCACATCCGGCTTTTTTTTTCCCCCTCTTAAATTCACTTTTTGGCCTGAGCACAGTGGCTCACGCCTGTAATCCTAGCACTCTGGGAGGCTGAAGTGGCCGGATCACTTGAGGTCAGAACTTGGAAACCAGCCTGGCCAACATAGCGAAACCCTGTCTTTACTAAAAATACAAAATAATTATCCGTGCGTGGTGGCGGGCACCTGTAATCCCAGCTACTTGGGAGACTGAGGCAGGAGAATAGCTTGAACCCAGGAGGAAGAGGTTGCAGTGAGCCAAGAATGTGCCACTACACTCTAGCCTGGGTGACAGAGCGAGACCCTATCTCACAAAAATAAATAAAATAAAATAAAATAAATTCACTTCTTGCCTTGGAACTTCAGAGAACTTTTAAATAAATCTTTATAATATCAGTGGTACTTAAGTCTCATATATTTTTAATATTTTCAGTACTGCATTCTCTTTTTTATTACTGAGATAATAAAAAACATTCTGTTCAACTACATGTCTTCTAAACCTGCTTTTTAATGTTTTACTACATTTTCAGTGGACAAACAGTAGAGTATAATTTTAGGCTCCCAAATCGGAGCTATATCTGAAAACTAGATCTACCACTTAACTAGTTGTGTGACACAGACATTCCCACATGAAATTTACTTACTCTCTTCAAGACTCAATTTCTTACCCAAAAAATCAGGGTGATAATGCATTCTACCAAATATAGTTATGAAGATGGAGACCAATGCCCAGGAGACAGATTTAGTCCACAAATATTAGGTATCATCATTAATGCTATCTTATTTATCTAGTCTTGATTAAAATTAGTTCAGCAAGTTAAAGTTGTAGCCAAAATTACACATGCTCATCTACAGACTTTTATTATACATGAAAAATTTAAATTTTCAGCCACATACAGCAGTCAGCTCTGTGAAACAGACAAAGCACATAAGGAGGATGGTATTTTATGGATGAAGTGATCTGACAGCAAGTTAATGACAGTGTTGGAATTCTTCCTACATTATATCACAAGGCAGGAAATTCTGACACTTCATTTCAGAAAATATAATAGTCTAAATTAATGCATTTCTAAAAATCTATATGCTGGTACAAGTTGTCCTTAATAAATATTATATTGCAAAAACTTTTACTGTCTTACCTCTAGGCAGTTTCTATCCACTGTAACCTCCATTAAACATTTCCCACTACTGGCAGATGAAGAATAAAGACCCTGACTTGGACGGCCAAAAAGATCCTCCTTTCTAGCATTTGGCTGAAATTTTAACAAAAATACTCTAGTTACATTGAATACTTTAAAGAAAATAAACTCAATTAGAAAGAAACCTTAAGACTAACTTGTTTAATTCACCTGCAACAGATGTGGCTGATCAGCCAAGGGGATGGCTTCAGCCAGAGGCACTTCAAATGGATTTGGGGGTATACACCCAAGGAATGTCATGGAGTCTGAACGTCGGAAAAATGGATGGTTTTGGCCGGTTTCTGCAGGAAGAGAGTCATCATCCTTATCATTCAAGGTAGCACCTAAACATAAAAAGATAAAATGTTTTGTTTTTTAGGAAAATTATTTAATTACTGGATTAGGGTAACAGACCTTTAATCTGCTCAATCCAAAATTCCTACTACCTCTTTTATAAAATTTTAATGCCACACAAAAACAAGTTTATAGTCCAAACTTTTGGTATTTTAAAGTAAATGTAACAGTTTAATATGGTTACAATGTAAGTTTTATGTTATGTGCAAATTTTATGTTATGTGTATGTTACAATAAAAAATGCAAAATAAAAACCAGCATTTAACAATATTGTGCCATTTTGTATTGGACAGAGGTTTCCCATATCCTCCTCTTTATCTTTTGAGATACCCACCACCCAAATACAGTTAGATTCATGAGTATATTCAGGACCCAACTCACTGACAACTCCAAACAGAGGAGATGATCAGGAGCGGAAACCTGAGCATTTGCTAAGCAGAGAGTAATGTCTGAACAATTTACATATCTTGATAGTAAGTCAGTACACTAGCACCAAATCTCCTCAATGGAGTAAAACTTTGGCAGTGCCTTGTTTGCATATCACATATCAACAGCAGTGAGCTATGGCTGGGTTCTCAAAAAATGGCAGTTAGGCCAATTGTCTTTCCACAGGTTGAATAAAAGTACTAGCTGACAATAACAAAGTGGCGAATGCATTATTTAGCCCCATTTGAAATAACTGAAACCCACAAATAAACTCCACTAGACCCCAAAGTGTGATATTGAAACTTTTGGATAAAAGCATGGAGTTGGGGTATTTTCTCTTTTCATTGTATTAATTGCTAGCATTCTGATATTTAGGAGCTGTAACTGGTAATTCTCATTTTCTTGACTAAATCTATTTTGCATCAATATTAACAAAGGTTTTGCTAAGATTTTATTAAATGCAGTAACAGTACATTAAGAGTAAAGGTAAACATAATACTAAGACAAATATAAGATAGAAGATAAAGAAAAAATACTGTTGGAAAGTTTGTAACATTTCTTTAATACATCCTTAGTTTTGCAATGTATAATGCAAGAATGTGTAAGCACAAATGGACAGAAAATGTAAGAAATGAGACATAGAGAAGAAAAGAGAAATTCCCACCCAGACAGAAAATAATGAAGTTAAAAAGCTTGAAGGGGAACTACTGAGGCAGCCATTTCTTGAAGTAGATTAGCAGATTTTCTGTGCACTAACTTTGATTGGTGTCATCATCATTTTCATGTTCTGAATCTTCATTATCAATACCCAGTTCCAAGAGTTCTCGCGTCCTTTAAAAAGACAAGTGAGTCATTTTACCTAAAGTATTTGTATAATATGAACAGTAGCAAAAGTCAGGGAAAACACAAGCAAAAACACACTAAAAAGGTCACTAATGTATCTAACCAATTTCAAACATTGCAATATATTGTCAGAATCTGGGAAATGGTAGAGTGAACAGGTTTATGTACTATTATTACAAAATGGACTCAATAGAAGAAAAAGCAAATCACCTAAGAAATAGCGAGTACCTACATAAACTCTAACAGAAAACATGGACTGGGCATGGTAACTCAGCCTGTAATCCCAACACTTTGGGAGGCTAAGGCAGGGGGATCACTTAGGCCAGGACTTCAAGACCAGCCTGGGAAACATCATGAGACACTGTCTCTCCAAAACATTAAGAAATTAGCCAGGCATGGTAGCACACGCCTGTAAGTCCTATCTACTTGGAAGGCTAAGGCAGGAGGATCTCTTGAGCCCAGGAGTTCAAGGCTGCAGTGAGCTTTGATTGCACCACCACATTCCAGCCTGGGCAACACAGTCAGACCCCATCCGTTTAAAAAAAAAAAAAAAAAAAAAAAGGAAAAAATGAAGATGACAGATAATCAGGCCAAACTATCTCAAGCATGAAGTTTAACCAGATTCTTAGGTTTCCTATTTTAAGTGAAGAGTGGCAATGGGGAAAGGTTGGATAAATTCAAGCCCACTTTCCCACATAAAATGGTCCTGTGCTAGTTCTCTTTTGCAATGCTATTCTCCTTACTTCAAATTTTGACAATGTACTAATAGAGACCATACCAAGCAAGTATTTCTCAAATCAATCTCATGGCAAGAATGGATACCTTTTGCGTTCTAGTTGAGGTGTATCCAATGTTGTCTGCTGATTCATTGCCTTAATCCAGTATATAAGTGCTTGAAAAACATATGCCACATGCTTCAATGAGCAAACATCCAAAACTGGAAGAACATCAGAATGCTCATCATTATGAGACCGCATTAGAGACAGAGCATAATTTAGGAAGTCTCCTCGTGCAGACATCATCCCTTGACGGGCGCTAAGCAAGGTGGCACGTCTATAAGAACAGAAAGAAATGACAATGTTTATTAGAAGAACACAAATGTGAAATTTACTATCATAAATAAGCAAAATTAGGAGCTGAGAATATTCATAAATACAAAGTAGTTAAGCCTGCTGCTCAGCTTTAGAAATATAACCACTATGCATGATTTACAGTCTTATACTTTGTATAGAAAAGGAATTCCAGTATCCTTTGGAAGGGCAAAAGGAACTCCTTCCCTGAAGAGAGTGATTCTCAAACTTCAGGGTCCATCAAAGTCACCTGGAGGGCTTATTAAAACAGACCTCTGGTCTAATCCCCAGAGTTTTAGTAGGTCTGGGGTAGAGCCCCAGAATATGCATTTCTAAATAGCTCTTACGTGAGGTTGATGGTGCTGTTATCTAGGGACCATACTTTGAGAATCACTTCATTAAAATCACACCAAAAACACAAGCAATGAAAGAAAACATAGATATCCTGGGCAACATGGTGAAACCCTGTCTCTACTAAAAGTACAAAAATTAGCTGGGCATGGTGGCAGGCGCCTGTAATCCCAGCTACCTGGGAGGCTGAGGCAGGAGAACTGCTTGAAACTGGGAGGTGAAGGTTGCAGTGAGCCAAGATCACGCCACTGCACTCAGCCTTGGCAAGAGAGCAAGACCCTGTCTCAAAGAAACAAACCAACAAACACCCAGATATAAATTGGAATTTATGAAAATTAAAATTGTACTTTCAAAGGTACCATCAAGAAAGTGAAAAGATATCCCGGAGAATGGGACAAAATCTTCCCAAATTATATATTTGATAATGGGCTTATAAGCAGAATAAAGAACTCATACACCTCAATTTTAAAAGACAAGCCAATTTCAAAAATGGGCAAGGCCGGGTGCAGAGGCTTACACCTGTAATCCCAGCACTTTGGGAGACCAAGGTGGGTGGATCACTTCAGGTCACGAGTTCAAGACTAGCCTGGCCAAAATGGCAAAACCCCATCTCTACTAAAAATACAAAAAAGTTGGCTGGGCGTGGTGGCAGGTGCCTGTAATCCCAGATACTCAGGAGGCTGAGGCAGGAGACTCGCTTGAGCCCGGGAGGCGGAGGTTGCAGTGAGCCAAGATCACACCACTGTACTCCAGCCTGGACAATAAGAGCCAAACTCGTTTCAACAATAACAACAAAAAAAGGTGGGGGGTAGGATCCAAATAAGACATTTCTCCAAAGAAGATAAACGAATGGCCAGTTAGCCCATGCAAAGATGATCAACATCACTGACCATTAGGGAAATGCAAATCAAAGATACTAGGTCACACCCACTGGGATAGTTATAACAAAAGACAGATAGTAAGTGTTGGTGAAAATGTAGAAAAACTAAAACTCTCATACATACACTGCTACTGAGAATGTCTTCCTCTTTGGAAAACAGTATTGCCAGTTCTTCAAAGGGTTACAAACAGTTACCATATGGCCCAGCAGTTCCATAACTAGGTATACATTCAAGAGAACTGAAAATACACATCTACACAAAAATCTATACACAAAAGTTCATATGAGCATTATGCATAATAGTGGAAAGGTGAAAACAACCCAAATGTACAACTGATGAATGGACAAACAAAATATAGTATGCTCATACAATGAAATATTACTAGGAAATGAAAAATAATGAGGTACTGATGTATGCTACATATAGATGAACCTGAAAATCATTATGCTAAGTTAAAGAACCCAGTCACAAAAGACCACATACTGTATGACTCCATTTACAGGAAATATCCAGAATCTATTGAGAGGGAAAACAGATTAACGGTTGCTTAGGAAGGGGAAGGGGGGGAAGTAGGGGAAAATGAAGAATGATTGCTAATAGGTTTTCTGTAGAGAAGATTAAAATATTCCAAAATTCATTATGATGGTTATACAAGGCTGGAAAACTATGGAATTGGACACTTTAAATGGGTGAATTCTATATGATATGTGAATCATTACATTAAAGCTGACAGAACACCGCCACCAATCATGATCCGTTATCAGAATTCTATGTTCTCTGGGGTAAGGACTACAGCCTAACAAAGATAAGGCTTTCGTCTTTGTGAAGCAGCCTTCCTAGGACAGGAAAGCTGCCACCTCTCAAATCTCTATCTTTAGAACAGATACCTTTACCAACCATTCAATTCTGCATAATTGACATTTCTACCATTTTTTCCCCAGTTCTCACGTGTTCAAAAGCAAGTTTGTCCATTACACTACTCTAGGTTTTTCTCTTTAATTTTCCTATTAGTTATTCAGGATCAAGGTCTAAATATAAATGATGCCCCTGCTACTTAATCCCTCAACAAGGCCCTAAATTCTGTTTTTGATTTCAATGCTTCTCTCCCCTCCTTTTGGTCTTCACTGCTCTACTTTAGTAACTATTACCTCTACTGTAGATGCCTATCACTGTCTAAGTAATCTCTTAGACCTTTGTCTTTCCTCACTTTATGATCTGCCCAGAGTAACAAAGTTGTTTATCCTGAGGTCGAGATAGAACCAAATCCTTGGATTTTGACTTTAGGTATGAGGTACTTTTACTATATTACTGCTGTTGCTCTGTTGTTCAATATTTGAGCTGATACCTACTCCTGAAAAAGGTCACTTTATAACTGAATAGAAAAGAATATAACAAATACATAGATATATATTTTAATTATAATTCAACAGGCTAGGGGAGGCAGAAAAAAAGAAATGTGATTTGCGAAAAAAAGAGCAGCACTGGTAATCGCACATACTTTCCCCCTCCTGAGTACAAAGTACATTCATAACCAATCATAGTCAAATAACTTTCTAAGAGGAGAAGGGGAGGTCTTCAGGATAATGAGACAAACATAGAGACCAATAACTTCAAAAATAAAAAGGCTTTAGTATCAGATTCCTATGATATGAATGGATTTTTAAAAATAGCTTGGATGGTAACTAGCCTATTCTGCCTCAACAAATAATGCAAGCAAGTCATTTCTTTCTCCCTTCACAGTAAGATGAGGTCTTACATAACAGCAACTAAAAAGCTTTACCCTTCTAGGATACAAAGATTCTATCTAAACACACAAGTATAGATACTCCTCGACTGAAGATGTGGTTATGTCCTGATAAACTCATCGTAAGTGCATTTAATACCACCAATAAACTCATCATAAAGTACAAAAAAATTATAAATTGGGGACCAGGCAAGGTGGCTCGCACCTGGAATCCCAGCACTTTGGGAGGCCAAGACGGGCGGATCACACGGTCAGGAGATCTAGACCATCCTGGCTAACACGGCGAAACCCCGTCTCTACTAAAAATACAAAAAATTAGCCGGGCGCAGTGGCGGACACCTGTAGTCCCAGCTACTCAGGAGGCTGAGGCAGGAAAATGGGGTGAACCCGGGAGGCGGAGCTTGCAGTGAGTCAAGATGGCGCCACTGCACTCCAGCCTGGGCGAGAGTGCGAGACTCCATCTCAACAACAACAAAAAAATTGTAAGTTGGAGATCCACTTTAAGTTGGGGACGTTCTGTATATATGAAGAATTTCATACCGTCTGCCTTCAAGTGTTCGTAAGCTAGCTTCTTCTCGCGCAGTCATCCTCTCTCTTCTCGCTGAATTCTGAGAAGCGTGAAGAGGATGATTTGGATGTCCAGGATCACCAGCAGATGCTAATGCAGAACCATAACGTAATTGAGCTTCAGTAGAATCCATAATACTGACCATCCAGTTCCAAGTGGGAATAAGCTTTTCTTCTACATAGTTCTATGAAGACCAAACTAAAATAGTTAAAACTATCCAAACAGAGCTAAATTCGATACAGCAGCAGTATGTCAACTTTTAAACATTTGTAACATTTAATTCCCCTAATACTGGAATTCTCATAACTGACAGCCAAAAAAATACACTGGAATGAGAAACTTTTCAGTGCTTTCGTACCTGTAAGTTTACTGCATCTTGGTAAGTCAATTTCACGGCTGCTGGAATCTGAGAGTATACTAGGTGATTATACTTAGGAATAAGGCCCATCAAGTCCGAGATTTGTCTAATGACAATGCTGTAAGCCCTGGCTAAACTGCTTGCAGATGTTAGGTAACTGCTGGCGTTGCTAGCTTCCAAAGCAGCTGCTGCAGCTGCAGCACTTGTACTGATGGTACCACTCCGGCGTAAGTTTGAAGGATCAATATAAATCAAACCCGCTGAACTTGCTATAAGGAAAAACGACAACGACAATGAGCTAATGTTAGTTTTTAATTGTGTTTCTCTGGGATTATATATACTTATGTAAATCTAAATGGTCAATTGTGGTAGCCAAGCAAAAAACTTTGCCCAAACCACACTATTTTGGGGAGGGGAGTATGGAGGGGACAAGAATTAATATAAAGTTCTCAACTGGGGGAAATCTGATCCCCATAGCACCCCCCCCCACACCCTGCCAAAGGGTCTATATATTTGGCAGTATCTGCAGACATTCTTGGTTATCACAACTGTGGGAGCCAAGGGGCGGGGAAGAAGGGTGAGAGGGGTTTTACTGGCATCTAGTGGGTGTAGGTTAGGGATGCTGCTTAACATCCCACAATGCACAAGACAGCCTCCCACAATTATCCAGCCCAAAAATGCAATAATGCAAAGACTGGGAAACCCTGCTATAATCATATGTGCATAATTTTTATATTTGAAACTCAACAAAACAATGAGGAACTATCATAAAACTAATTTTATCCCCAGATGAACATGCATAAGTTTAAAAATCTATCTAAGTATTCTTAGGAATACCAAGTTTTCAGACTTGCCTGCTGGTGTAGATGTACTGGAAGGGGCTGTACTGGCTGCTCGCTGATGCTGGGTGTTGCGGACAGCCCACTGCATTGAGCGGGGAGCTTGGGCAGCACCATTGGCATGGGAGCTATTTGTGGTTCTTTCTAATGGTTCATCGAGCATAAAGGTCTCCTGTTCTATGTCGTCACTCTGACTACTGCTGCTATCAGAATCACTCGAGTCATTCGATTGAGAATCATCTTCAGAAAAGAAGGCAGGAACACTGCTTGCTCCTAAAATTTTTATTTTTAAAACCAAAAACATTGTGAGTTTAATAATTAAAATTACAATCTACTCCCTCATTCAGGAAAACATACATAGTAAACATACATATTAAACACAATGCCAGACTGTATTTAATAATCCACAAAACCCACCACTAAAATAGTTTTTATTAGAAAATAACTTAAGTCTGGCTCTGCGGCTTAGGCAGGAGTGCAGTGTCACCATCTAGGCTCACTGCAACCTCTGCCTCCTGGGTTCAAGTTATTCGTATGCCTCAGTCTCCTAAATAAATAACTTTTAGTTGGGTGTAGTGGCACATGCCTATAATCCCAACAACTGAGGAGGCTGAGGTGGGATGACTCCTTGAGCTCAGGAACTCAAGACCAGTCTGGGCAACATAGCAAGATCCCATCTCTTTAAAAAAAAAAAAAATTAGCCCGATGTGGTGGCTTGCACCTGTAGTCCCAGCTACTCAGGGGGCTGAGGTAGGAGCTCAGGAGGTCAAGGCTGGAAAGAACTCTGACTGCACCACTGGAATATCCAGCCTGGGTGACAGAGTGAGACCCAATTCCAAAAAAAAAAAAAAAGACAAGAAAATACAAATCTTTTAAATAAACTTTAAAATTCATTCATTATTTAATAAGCAGAAAAGCTGGAGAAAGAGTTATTAAAATAATACTTTCTTTTCTAATACCCAGAGAACAAGGATGAAGTTATAAAAATGCTTAGCTACCCTTGCGTATATCACACAAAGTATGAACAAATCCACACTGAATACACACACACAGCCTTAGCATAAGCAAGAAGGTTGTTGGGATAAGGCAACATACCTGCTTCTGAACCAGCAGTTGCTGCAGTGACAACGCTTCTGCGCCCACTAGCATTATCTTGGTTGCTGTGGTTACTTTCACTATCACTTTCTGTTTCAGCTGCTGCTAACAAGTCCAGCTCCATATCACTCCCTAAAAAAATACATTTAAATAAGAAAAAAGCACACACTCACTATGGTTTAAAACAGGGTCTGATAAGTCAGAACATCATAAGGGTGGTAACTAAGAAGGTATGGGGGGTGGGAGTTGGGGAGAAGGGGAATTGTGTGAGAGAGAAGGGATAACTACTAAAAAAAGACTCAGTAACTACTCAACCTTAGAAGAATGGCTAGGGAAATTATGGTAGTCAACAGACTAGCACATCAGGGCAGTGCAGGGGAGGACTGAAAGTAAATATACAAGTTATCAGCATCTGGGTGTAATTATGGGTGATTTATTTTCCTTTTCTTTAATTTCCAAATGTTTCATAATGCACCTATGATTTCGTTTTTAAAAGTCTTTTAAGAAACTGACTTAAAAAGAAAAAACGGAAATTATTTTATATATGTATTATATATAGCACCTAAATTTTCCAAATAGATGCTATAGAAACCCTTGGCAGAAAGTTTAAATTGACCATTTCACTACACATTCAAATGAAGTTTCTCGCTGTATTTAATATCTCCCTTTAAAAGTACCTGATTTACTCATACTGAGTAATTTCTCAAATAACCTGCATACCATCTTCATCATGCTCATCATGTTGTCCCTCTGCCTCAGCATTTTCTTCCCCATGTTCTTCCTGTTCATCGTGATGATCCTCTTCTCCAGCCACACCCTCCACCACCTCAACCTAAATCCAGAATCTTATTTGTAGACAATCAAAGTACATAATAAACCTTTATCTCTACCAGTGTTCTCCCAAAGTAGCTAGTTAACTAAAATGCAAAGATCCCTAACCATAGAGAATTCAAAATCATGTATCAAGCAGTTTTGAAAATCTTCATCTGTTAGTGACAATTTGCTATCAAAAATTACATCCTGGCCAGGCACAGTGGCTCACACCTATAATCCCAACACTCTGGGAGGCCGAGATGGAGACGGGCGGATCACAAAGTCAAGAGATCAAAACCATCCTGGCCAACATGGTGAGACCCCAAATCTGCTAAAAATACAAAAATTAGCCAGGCGTGGTGCGTGCCTGTAGTCTCAGCTACTCGGGAGGCTGAGGCAGGAGAATCGCTTGAACCTGGGAGGCAGAGGATGCAGTGAGCTGAGATCGCACCACTGCACTCCAGCCTGGGTGACAGAGTGAGACTCCGTCTCAAAAAACAACAACAACAACAACAAAAAAACAGAGTATCTTTGCTGTTAACACTGAGACTATCTCAACTCTTAATCCTTAGGTAAAGACAAGTTTGTGTCCAATTTCCTAATATCCAGTAAGTCACAAATTACTAAAATAATTTTACTATGTATAACCACAAATGAGAACATATAACAAACACCTACAAACTGGATGCAAATGCATATAGTAGTCTCAAGCTACTATTAACGTAATTTCTAGTGACTACTCTTCTTTTCCCACAAAATAAAAGCTTTTTAAATCTACCACAATTAAAATCACCTCTTCCACATCCGCTGAAACAATATCATCCTGTTCTTCATCTCTGCCCCGAACAGGCTGTGACTGGCTGATGCGCCTCTGTTGTGGATTCCTGATGATGTAGGATGACTGAGACTGACTGGAGCTGTAAAGAATCAGAAGCTTATGAGTATACTGCTGCCACAGCTCAGATATGCAACACATATTTTTATCTAACTCATTTATTACATCTGAGACACTTGCTAGGATGTGACTTTAAATCTGAGCTGAGAATTCTTGGAAACCAACAATACTTAATCTATAATATATCAGAAAATATAAATCTCAGAATATGTTTTTTTCTTTTTAAGTCATTTCAAATCTGTGTTGATGCACATATTTGTATGAGTCCATCCCATCGAAAAATTCTACAGGAAAATTTTTCCTCCTCCACCAGCAGGTCTCAGTTTCCAAAGGCTCTGACAGCACCATTTGTCCATTAATAGGAAGTGTTTAATACAAGTGATCTAACTTTTAGGAGATCTGACATGATTTCTACTTTGAATGAGCTTATTAACTAATGACTTGCTGATGTTTGTGGGGAAAACATCAGTTCAAAAGCATGATTTTAAAATAGAGTCATAACCAAAGGCAAAGTGGCAAAAGTTTCACTTCCCTAAACACCTGACTTGGAAACAACCAAGAAAAGACAGTTGACTGGATTATAAAAGGAAAAGGGAGAACCAGAAAATACAGCTTAAAATACAGGCCAGAAATCTGAAATTGGCTAAATAACCCTGTCACCTATTATTTATAAAGAAATGGGGGGTAAAAGATGTTGAAATCAAAAGATCTTTAAGTGATTGCACTGACAGGTTCTTTCCTTATCTCAGTTGCTATGAGAAATGAGAATCAAACCAATTACACCTGAGAGTTGACTGAAACATCATGCTTTCAAACAAACAGATAAGTGGTCTCAATATGATGTTTAACACTAGAACTGTAAGTAACTGGTAAAACGGAGATTATGGATTACAAAAGTGGGAAAGGCTAAGAGAAAATCTGTAGAGATGAAAAAGGGTATTTCCAACCACTAAAGAGATTTCAATATTAAAACATAAAAGTCAGCATTGTGTGAAGCCACAACTAATGAGTATTTCTTTTTTAAAACAAACATCCTGGAACAAACATCCAAAGAACTATAGTCCCCTCAAAGTGCTTACTTTAAGAAGTTATGCACTTAGTATGTGTAATACTGCCAAAACAGGCTGGGTATAGTGGCTAATGCGTGTAATCCCAATGTTCTGAGAGGCTGAGGTGGGAGGATTGCTTGAGGACAGGAATTTAAGACCAACCTGGGCAACATGGCGAGACCCAATCTCTACAAAAAATTTAGAAAGAGTAATTTAAAAATACCAATACATAAAACTTATTACATGAACATCCCTTACCTGAAATGCTTGGGACCAGAGTGCTTGATCTTGTGTGTGTCGGTTTTTTTTTTGTTTTGTTTGTTTGTTTGGAGTATCTACATTACATATATTTACCAGTTGAGCATCCTCAATCCCAAAATCCAAAATGCTCCAACAAGCATTTCCTCTGAGCATCATGGTGGTGCTCAGAAAGTTTTAGGTTTTGCAGCATTTCAGATTTCACACTTTCAGATTAGGAATACTCAACCTGTGTAACTCTCCAGTTACTTGTGTGACTTCAACTTTTTTCCCAACAGACTTGCTGGCACAGTGAAGCACAACAGTCCTGAAACCTCGTCTAAAAAGTCCTGTTAATACACTTCTAAGTTTTGGGGACTTCTAGTTCCGGCAATTTGGCAGACTGTGCAGAGAAACCACTCTTGTTAAGGAACACACATATATGCTAGATATTTGGGAAAAAAAAAAAAAAAAAAAAGGACAGCTACACTGGTGATAAAGAGAAATGATTATCCTGTATAAAACTTGGAGAGAATAGTCCCAAAGGTACCTACTGATGTCTCTTGGGCTAGAAGGGCTTCAAGGAACCACAGATTTCACATGAGAGTCCGGAGGCTAAGCAAAGGATAAAAAGTCATCACAGTAATCTCCTCTTCTGTCACCCTCACATATATAACGCTGAACATAAATCTTAAAAGGACAACACCATGAAGCAGTGAAACAGAAAAATCATACCTCAAGAGACTTACCTATCTCAGCCATGAACGGATGCAGAAGTTCTCTTTTGAGAACTTCTAACTACAAGTCTGCATTTTAGAGAGTTTTGGACTGCACTCTACACTATAAAGCCTGGTTCAGTGTTGGTTAACTGTGTGGTGGCTCAACACTATCAGCAAGCACCAAGCAGTCTTCCTCTCTACTCTGTCATCTACTATCCAGGAGAATACAAAAAAAAGGAAGGATCTGTCAAGACAAGTCTAGCATCTAAACCTTAACTAGCTGTGTTACACTGGAGAAGTTGCCTAACTTTTCTGAGCCGTAGTTTCCCCATTTTACAAACTAGAATGATAGTGGTTATCTATGACGTATTGGGAAAATTAAAACAGGTAATGTGTCTACAATACTTAGGAAAGTTCCTAGTACATACTAAAATTTCAGTAACTGTTAGTTACTGTTATATGAAAGACATGGAAAGAAAGTAGAAACAGATTATTTGTTAAGAACATAACAAGAACATTTTCAAGAGGTGGAAAGAAGCAACGGAAAAAACCACTCTTAAGACTTCACACTCAATGGGGTGATATACACCATCTATAATCCAACACAAGTGAAATCCCAGAGAATGGTCAAGTCTGTGTTTTTAAACTTAAGATATCCTTGGAATACTAGTCAAAATACACCCTTTATGGGTAAGAATGTACTGTACTATAATAGAACTTTTAACAGTTGAAGAAAACATTAGCACTATTTCTTGATTATAACATGAGATCTCCTGCTGGGAAGATTTAGGAAGTTGCCTCAAGAAACAAGCAAAGGGAATGGAATAAAGAGAGTTTAAGAGTATATAATACTTTAATAACGAGACTAAGAACAAGATGACACAAAATCTTGAAACTTACTAGGAACAGTTTCATGGGCAGTGTTTAGAGATGAGATGATCCCAAAATCTGTTCAACAGCCATCGATTTTTTATGTTCCAGAACAAGATCAAGGGAAGGATACTAAGAATTCACAAACTAATACCACTTAAGTAACTAATGAGTTCCTCACAGGGTATCAAGATCAGGAAAATCATACGGAGTTCAAGCAGATCTCACTAACAGAATCATTTAACAACGGGATAGATTTGACAAGTCTGAAGATAATACAGCTTGATTTCTAAGTTTTCAACAAGTCCTGGAGGTATATCAGTATCAAGGACACTATGGGAGAGCTCTGTCAGACAAAACTGGATTTAAAGGGACACCTGACATTAAAGGAAAAATTGGGACACATATTATACTGGCATATAGGAGAATAGTGAGAGCAGATACTCAACACCAACCCAGATCAAACCCAAGGATGACAACTTGGGAGCTATCCCAAATACTAAAGCAGGCCGCCCTTAGTAACAGAGATGTTCTCCAGAAAAGGAGGAGAAGGGTCTTTAGATCCTAAAGGTCCCTATTAAAACATCATCACACGTGCACATGGTTATAAAATCAGACTTGAAAAAACAAAATACACTAAATATTTGCCAAAGATCTAGAGCATTACTACTGAAAAGTCTGGTACCTAAACCAGCAGAAGTGGCATCACCTGAGAACTTGAAAGACATACAAAGTTGGAGGCCCCACCTCCCGACCTCTAGAGTGGGCATTTATATTTTAATAAGAGCCCCAAGTCATTTTCATACATATTAAAGTTTGAGAAGCAGTGTGCTAAAGAACGTCAGAAAGTTTTAAGTTGCTCAACATCCTGATTCAACAAGCTTACAGTGTAATTAGGGAAACTATCAAACAAATAGAAAAGATAAATGAAACTTAAGAACAAATAATCTTATAATTAGAAACATTTATAATGGAGTTATTTTAGCCCTGTCCTTGATAATATCGTTGTTGTAGAAAAATATTTAAAATTCCAGCTTTTTGGCTGTTATTTATGTTATACAAATGATCATGTACACCACCTGAGTGCTTATGCAAAGGTTTTAGAAGTCAAACACGACATTTCCAAGGAAAGGATTAATTGGAATCTGTTACCTGGTAGCAATTTTACCTGCTAGACTGATCAGATGACGGTCGTGGTGGTAGTGGTTCCACTGAAAATAATTCTTCACTGCCCTGCATGGCATCTATGCTAGTACTAGCCAGGGTAAATGGTGCAGTTGGACGAGCAATCCCCATTCTGACAGGAACAATCAGTGACTCTGCTACGTTGCACAATTCTTCCACAGCATAAGGTAGCAATGCTTGGAATACACGCTTGCATTTTCCAATTGGCTGTGGAATAAAGTTGCTAGAACAAAAAGAGAAATATAAGCAATCTATCTCTTCATATACATAAATCGCTATCACAAAAACAGTGTGAAAATGGTATCCAAGCCAAAATCAAAAAGGATGCCTTACTTTTTCTTTTTGGATGAAGCCATTTCCACACTCAGAATGACAAAAACTCTTGCCACTGAACGTAGAAACCTCATTGTCACAGCAATAGCTTCTTCTCTACGTCCAGGTGTGTATTTGTTTTGGAGTTCTTTCACTAGTGTACCTAGTAGAGTATCTAAAAGCTTTACAAAATTATATTCACTCTATTAATGTTAAGATATTTTATACGATGTTTAGACACTCATAAAGTTATAAGTTCTAACGTTTTTTAAGCATTAACATTTCATAATAAAACCTCAAAACAAATTTAACCAAAACATTTATAAGGTCAATTTATGAAATATACCTGCCAATGTGCTTGACATATAGTGATTCCTAAATGTATGATTTCTTATTTTTTGTCCCATAGTCCTCGGTATATCAACTAATATTTAGAAGAACAATACCAAATATATCAAATCAGAGGAAGAATATGTTTAACTCAGTCTGGGGCACTTTCCAAAACAGCAAGGCAGACTCAACTGTTCATATGAATAAATTCATAATCCCATCTCTCCCTCACGGAACCCCTGTTACTTTCTAGTCTCTTTTCTGTGCGTAGTTTCTTGTATAAATATTAGCTACAGAAAACACCCAATTTTCATAGTTTGGTTGTTGTTTTTAATGTTATTTACAATAAGATTTATTTTTAAATTACTGCATCACATTCCAGTAAGTGGTCAGGTTATAATTTGATTCAAGATTACACTATTATTGGGCTGATAAAAGTATTTTTCTGTTTTTAAATTTTACATTATTCTGTGACATGCCTTTATTTTTCTCATATCGTAAATTTCTTTATGACAGGTTCTCAGGGCACTGATAGTTTTATGGCTTTCCAGAGAGAAGAAGAGATGCAATCCCACCCCATCCCTGAGTGTGTTATTACCATAACCTCATTAGCACTGGATCTTGAGGTTTAAATTCTTTCCTAGTTTCAGAGCAAAGAAGAGTACTTTAAAAGCATACTTTTCAGGTACTTGCAATACATATTCAAAGAACTTACCAAAATATCTGCTGTACACTTAACTATAAGGCAGTGAGTGAAACAGTCCAGTCGAATTGTGCCACTTTGCTGATTGAGGTATACTTGCTCCTCTGGCAAAAGATGGCCTATTCTACTGCTGGCACTAAGACTTGAGGAGGGAGGAAAAACAGAATGAACTGTAAAAGGTCTACACTAATGTAGGAAATACATAAAGCTAAAAAGGTTTTAATGAATACGTACGGGTCTTTATTCTCCTGCGACCCAAACATAATCATAGATTTCAAGGCATTCCAGTCCTGTAGAACACGCTCCAATGCAAGCTGGGCAAATCTTGGAGGCTCTAAATCATGATCAGGCATATCTGAATCTAAAATGAAAAAGAAATAGTGACCAAAACAAAAATAAAACATATTGCTTCCCACAAGTGTCATAAATGTCTAATTTACTCACCTTCAGGACTGGCTGTTTTTCGGTTACGATCTTCCCTGATTCGAGGTGGTCTGTACTGGCAATGCTCCACCGTCTGCCTTGCGACTGTCTGTACTAAGAACAGTAAGAGATGCTCTCCCCTGCAAAATAGAATGTTGTCGTGAGAAGGGAGGCCGAAAAGCTACTCAGGTATGCTGCGCTCTTCTGATTTAACTTACTGTAAGTCCTAAAAATCCTACTTGCCTGCTGTTTGGCAGAGTAACCAGATTAGTAGCAGTGAGCAGGCGATAAAGTAGATCAAGACGAGCCGATTTCTGTCCAGCAATAAGAGTTTTACATTTACATTTCTCCCAACAATCACAGTAGGCTGTTGGTGACGTCCGTTTGAGTCTATAGAGAATTTATACACAAGTACAAAAACTGAAAGTTTTTAAACATACAAAGGTTTATGTTGACATTATGAAGGTATAACTCACTGAAACCAGAGAGAGCCCCTGTTAATTCCTAAATGCAAAGTATAACTGTCAAAGCTTATATGACAAAAGGATTACTTGGTAGTAATGACATCTATAAACCAACACAGAATTCCTATGAGAAGAGGTACTCTAAGGTATAGCCACTTTTGGAATTTCTTCCCTAATTCCCCACCGCTCCAGTCCAGTTCAAGTGGTCCTCCCATATGACCTAATGAACCCTATAACTCTATGGGCAGATATTTCTTGCTTGTGGCCTCTGATAGGATTGGGAACACTGTCAGGACTATTCACCACCACCACCCTGGCATCTAGTACCCTTGGCAAACAATCAATAACAACAGATTATCACACTTTTAGGTGCTTAAAATAAGGAAGACAAAAATACCAACCAGAATTCTTTTAACAAAAATTATAAATAAGCAATGCAATATCTATTAAAATTTTTCACTTGTCCTATACAATTACTTAATGGTATAGTAGATGGTTTTTACAGTCCAATTCTCTATTATAACATTTGTAGCCATTTATACTGAAGTCCCTATCCATAATCCTAAAACACCACAGATGTTAGTGCTAGGTATTTCATTGCTTCTCAGGTCTGTGAAAACCAACAAAACTAGTTGTGGTAACTGTTGCTGAATGAAAGATTGTTGCATTTAGTTTAAGAAAGACACAGTCCAAACATTCACCATGATTCCCTCCAGGCCTATGGCAATTTTCTCCTAGTACACCCTACTACAGGGCACCTGAGACCTCTGCTGCATAATACACTCGGGAACATTCTGTAGATATATTTCTCAAAATACTAATCTGATCCTAGTTACAATGTATAATCACCTACTTTTATTTAAGGAGGGCAATGTTAGAACTAGCAAAGAAACCAAACATTTCACAGTATAGTTTAAATCAAGAATCACATTATTATACATAAACTGACTTAAACAAGAGAAACATAACCTCATGCTTTCTAAATTAAAACATGACTATCGATTATTTCCATACAGCAATATAAATCTAAACAGTTTATAATATTAAACTAAAGAAAACTAGAATTGTACTCACTTGCAATCATGACCTTTATGACAAACCCTTGCACATTCCGTACAACAACAAAGTGACTCCAGCAAGCCACAAGTTCGACACTCAAAAATATCCTAAAATTAAGAGTGTACTTTTAAAGGAATAATTATAAGTATGCGTATATCTCATCATAATTATCATTTCTGGTATTTTCTAAAACAATTCAATCTCAAAATTATTGTGCTTTGGAAAACTAGGACTTATAAAGGGCTACAGCAAATACACAGTTTATAATATACAAATAGAAATATTACCAGTTGAAAAAAATAATTTGTATCATCCCCAAAAAGGCACTGTAGTTATAAAATCTGTATCAAGATTTGCGGATCAGATTATACCACCCAGTGAAAATTTCCACTTTTCATGGTATGCCATATTTAACTGAGCAATCAGCTCTTCTGCCTCATTTACTTAGGAATTAAATCAACTTTCTTCATATCAGACTTAACAATTCCAAAGCTGAAAACTCTAAGTCTAGTGATAGTCATAGGGAAAAAAGACACAAAGATATGATTAATACAGGAAAATGTAAAAATAACTTACCTGGTTAATGTGCTCTGCTCCAGTCCATGTAAAACTGCAAGTGTCATTACAACATAAGACATATAAAGGAGAGTCATCAGGGTTGGTACCTGATGGGCAAACCATTCCCATGAATACATCTTCCTCTTTTTCACTTGAGGATACTTCAGCTAAAAAAGCAAGAACACATCAGTTCATCTTGCAGCAAAGGACTTAATTAGCCATCCAATGTCTTCAAATGGAAGGCCTTAGCATACACACAGTATAAACCAGAAATTATATATCAATTTTAAAAAGTGATATACAAAGATGACATGCAAAGAAATCTAACCAACTCTGGAACAATGTAAAGCATAATTATATCATACCCACATACGACGCCCATAAACACACTATACATCAGCCATCTGAATCCTTAGCTCTGTTTCAGGCGGTTAAGACTCAAGTCCCAGCTCTATTTAGCAAATTATAGACCATCTCATAAACTATCAGTATTTTAAAAAGATAACTACTTTAATCTTTCAAAGGCTGGAAGGTAAGAATTGATATTCCTTAATGCTTTCTATTTAGTAGGAATTCTAAGTCAGAAATAACAAGACATTTGTCTATTATTCTGTAAAGTTATATCACTTAACACCAATTAACTACCAAGAGGTTCTATGAGTAACCCATCTTATTTTCCAAAGATTTTACACTGTTCATTATGGAGTATTTTTAAATCAATAAATTTATATTAGTTGTATTTTGATGGAAAGTTGGAAGATACAGTACACTTCAAGAAAGAATGATAACACATGAATTTCACACACACACACACAAATCTTGATCGTTTCCAACCAATTGTATCATTTACATATATGGAAATTCAGTCTGAATAATTATAATATGTGTACAGAAGAGAATCTATCCAAACTGAAAAATATGTAACTCACTTAGGATCTGAAATAAATTACCTTTTGCAATTTTCTGAGCAGTTTCCAAGATGGTAATTGCAGCAGGATAAGCTCGGCCACTTACAGCTGACATAAATGGGGTCATCCCTCTTGCATCCCTAAAATAAGAAAAATTATATGTAAAAATATTAATTACTACTTATTTTCCTTCCTGATAAAATAAATGTTCATGATAAAACAAAAACCTAAATTTTTAGTCTTTCACATACAAATATACAACTCCAACAAGCTAAACATAAAAGCCAGTTTGTATTCATTTAGTGTACACTACATGATATTGAGACGGTCTCTTTCACTCAACAGAGCTTAGTAGTAGAGGGAGTATCATGCTGGATTCTGATCAATTGTTTTAAATTTACACAACTGTTGTCCATATAGTGTCAGAAGATAAACTTTAATAGTAAAAGCTAAGCTAAGCTAAATCTTCATATGAAAAATATATCAAAACCTCTTACTTGGCAGAAAGAAGTTCTCGTAGATAGGGCTGGAGAACCACACTGTCACATAACAATTTTAATATAAAATGAGCATTCGCCTTTCGATCCTTGGATTCTACTACAGATGGCTCTGTGGAAGGACCTGTAATTAAGCAGATCCATTTGGTACAAAACAAGAATGAAGAAGACACAGTAAAAGAATATTCTGGGCTACTCTGCCTATGGGGTACATAAGCACATAGATAATAGGGCACACTGCCTATGGGGTAGCTAGCCCTGCTCTGCAAGGAGCAGTTACAATTTTTTTTTTAAGAATATCCTGGAATAATATATCAGGCATATAAGCCACCAGAACAGTATTCTAGTATCAGTAATAAATTAACTTCATCACAAAGAATTTAAACCTATGAACATTTTACAAATCTCATCTGATTTCTAAATGTATGTACACAGACACCACATATTTGCACTGACAGATGGAAGGTAATTCAGAGAATTAGATGTTTTTCAAGCAAAGAAAAGTCTCTGTGAAATAAAGTGTAGATCTGTAGAACCCTATATCCAAACTGTGTCCTTTTTTCTTCCAGATGACTAGGCAGACAAAGAGTACAGATTCTTACCTGGAATAGTGGAGGTGCTTGGTCCTTGACCAGTACCGGTCGCTGCTGTGGTAAGAGATCCCACAGCGGGGGCCAGGATAAAATCAATGTCACCATCTTTCAGTAAACAGAACAGTAGGATGTATATCATTATAGGCAACATATTCCTAACATGTTCTCTTAACTGGCCTTAAGGCTTTTCTCTGCAAGCCAAAGGTCAAACAGGATAGAGTTTAAGTGGAAACTTCTTTTCCAAACTATAAGAGAAGGAATCCACTAGGCAAATCTATTGACTTATCTTGATAAATTACTAATAAAGGGATTATTGAGCTTCTTACCGGTACAGAAATAAATATTTCAGTAAAAGTGGAACACCTGACAAGAGTTCTGGAATTTTAATTTTTAAAATATAAATACCTTAAATCTAATTTTTATAGCTAAACTAGTTATAATATTCATCATACTACTTTCAAATCTCTCAAATTTCTACATATCCCTTTAAAATGTTAAAATTATTTCCTTTCATGACCTGCTCTTTTTGTTAAACACTAAATGAAATTAAATAACAGCTCTTACCAGGATCCATCGCAGGAGGGTCAGGAACCCAACTAGGGGGAGCTATGGGGGGTGAAACTGGATCCTGGTGGTCACTGGATGAAGCTCCAGCTTCATGTCTACCCAAACCAGCTGCTCTCAACGAACGTCTCATCATTTCCCGTAATCTCAAACTAAAAGAACATGAACAAAATCAGAGCTCACTACCATATCTACACATAATGAAATGGTGTACAGAACTTCTCATCTGAGAAGATGAAAGTATGTCCTACAAGCAAGCACTCCAGGCAAGGGAAGTGAAGTACAAATGCCAATTCTGGAATCACAGAATAAGTCAGTGAGGGATAGAAATAAAACTGGGGGCTCCTAGTACACCGTTCAGCACTAAAGTCACTATCTTAAGCTCCCACACAAACTTAAGCACAGGGAACGAAAGCTGCGGTGAAGTAAGATTAGAAATAATCTTTCATACAGTTCAGATAAAAGAACAGCTAAACATTAAAACGAAAAGTTTCTATCCCCCATTTATAATCAGTAATAATTAAGTTTAATAGTAGACATCAGCAATCATACTGATTAGCACAAAACCAGTACTGTTCAACACTAAATCCCTTTTATAATCTCAAAAGCAACTGAACTAATATCCACGCAATGAGTAGTTTTAAAACAAACACCAATTTAGATTTTTACACACAA